>NW_014560308.1:229785-330803 GCF_001313825.1 Dinoponera quadriceps
GGGGGGGGGGGGGGGGCAGAGAGGAGTGGCTCGATATCGTATTCGAAGTTCTTGAAAAATGAGGATATACGTGGGTGGGGAGAAAGAGAGAGAGGTAACGGATATACTGATATAGCTATTCGTACACAACGCTGGCTCTCAGCATCGGCGAATTGCGATAAGTCGAAAGTATAGTCGCTCATCCTTCTCTGCATCCGGTTTTAGGCCCGTATATGCGCGCATATCGTGCCGCGATATTTCGAGCGTCCTCCTCCTCGCTCCTGACATTTTTACGACTTCGTGCGAGCTTTATTTTATTACGGCTTTGGCTTTTCGTCAAACGCACGTCCGGCGAAGCTCCATTCCAATGACGTCTTAGTAACGGCCGTAATTTATAACGGAGGCGATTTTTGGAAGGATTATTGGATCGATCACCGTTGATACGACAAGATTATTCTCGCCAAGAATATTATCGCGCAATATACATACATATATATATATATATATATGGCAGAACATGCGCGCGGATGGATAGTATGCGCCTGCAGGAAACGAGCTTTCGATCCTCTCTCAAATCCAATATGTCCGCGTGATGGATTCTCGTTTCAACCTGGAACGACCGTGCGGGACAGCGAGACTAATCGCGTTCCTTGGCTTGCGTTTTCTCGCCGCCGATCGCTGCCATTATTCGATTCATCGTGTATCGATAAATCTTGGCCACCACGGGAGTTCTTAATTCACGAGCTTATCGGGCACCGCTTCATCGGTGGGGGAGGCGACGCGCTTCGGCTTTCATCGCTTCCTCGTGATTAATTAACGCTACGAATTTACACCGTGAGCGGCCGCGCGCGAGTACGAAGTTAAGTCGCGCGCTCCGTTTATTTATCCGGCTTCTCCGCTTCTGCCGCGCTTTGTTTCACACGCCGCCTCAAGGCGCACCCTCTCTCATTCACTTTAATTTTATACGCCAACACTCGGACGGAGATTAAGGGATGTATTGCCAATCAGTGCCGTATTTTCATATAAATTATGAACTTTGCATTGCTGTATTTTCAGAAGAAAATTCTCACTAATTCTGAAATTTGTGTATCATGTCTGCATATTAGTCTCTAATACCATGATGAGTTTTTTTCTTAAAATCTTATTCATATAGTTTAAAAGATATTAAAAGTAGAAACTAAAAACACCACGCTATTCTCTCAAGGGATGCATGTAAAAAGTGTCATCTTTAGTTGCGAATATCTCAGCTTCCAAATGGCCAATCCTTCTCTAATTACACGAGAAATGTGTCGGATAATATTTCAATATATACGTAATGTAAGTACGTAATGTAAATTTTCGATCGAAGTCTCATCAAACTCATTTCACTTCGCAACTTCCTTTGAAGTGGAATAACTTTTGATCCAGGCTCTGAATTACCATCAAACTTCTGCAGTCGCTTTTAAACGGAATATAGACCAATTTAATATGTGATTATTTCCATAATCCTTTCATTATTTTTTCGCTTATGGGCAATATGTCCTCAGTTACGCGATGCTGTTAGCGCGATCCTGTGAATGAGCGAGCCTTCGACGCGATACTCGTGTACATCGTGACTTTATTTCTGCACAACCCTCGAGGGCGCGTTCCTTCCACCAATCTACGATATCCGATCACTACGACTCTTTTATTTATTAATACCCTTGTTATTATAGTACTGTGTGCCTGTGTTAGCCAGTCTTGTTAATGCGCAGCCTTCTGACGACGTGATATACGCAACGGTGCAGACACTGTTGAAGGAAAATACAGGGCAACGTGGGCGACACGAGACCGCAAAGGATGATAACTCCCATCGGGGCGCGAGAGGCGTAATCACGTCGGCTTGCGTAAAGAGGTAGCACGTTAGGAAGGGTGGGTTCGCGGGGCGCGGCGGATCAATCGTCTAATATGAGCCGTGAGTATTACACGTGTCCAATTATAACGACGTAAGCGGGACGCGCGCGCGCGCGCGCCAAATAATTCATTCGCGAGTGCCGTCGTAGGAATTATTCACGCTTGGGTTAATCGATTTGCCCGTCGCCTAAGTGTGTTATTATAGCCGCGATGCTCGGGACAGCCCGATAACTCGAGAGATTCAATATTACTGCGTCGTAACTCTCGGCCCCCGCGAGCGGGCCGCGATATTTCACGAATAAGTGACGGAGAGACGGAAACGAACTGCCGGATATTCGCCATAGGATCGTTTCCTTCCAACCTCCTTCTCCCCCTCCTCTTCACCCTTGCGTCTTGAAACGCAACGCAATCCAATCCGGAGATTGAGTATCGTTAAAACCGCTACTCGCGTTCCTCCACGGACGGATTTCGTCGGTTTCCCGCGATCTTTCTCATTCCTTAGAGTGTTCCGTGTATACCATCCTCGATACACATCGTTATTTACAGCATCAGGGACGCGTATGATGCATCCCTGAACGCGACTGCGTCGTCGGAGGTTGAGGAAAGAGAGTTACGCGCGTCGCCGCGCGATACCATCTTTCATCAATATTAATCGGCCGCGTGCGCGTCGTAACGTTCCATTTCCGCGTATCCGTGAAACTGTCGTTCGTCGAAACTGCGAGATTCTTCGGCAGACTGCGAGTAAATATGCTGTCCGTATCGTTAGAACCGGTGGAAAACTTACGGGAGCGAAATGACAAGGGAGCGTATAAACGTAACGATATAAAAAGGAGCGATTCCTCGGCAGAAATTGCTTTCTCAGGGTGGAATTTTCCTTCTTGATAAAATTAAAGCTCGCGCTCACGTTCAACGGCAAACATGGCGCGACGGTACCACTCCCCCCTCCCCCTCTCTCTCACTCTCTCTCTCTGAGTTTATTATGCGCGTGATACGTTGTACGTGTCCACGTAGGGAAAGGATCGAACAGTCGCTTTTAACGTTAAAAGCGCAATGCGAAAAGCGCGGCGCACTCCCGCGCAATTCCTTTTCCCGATACCGAGAGATTTCCCTCCGGCCCCGCGATAGCGCGTTCGCACGTCCCTTCGAAGCTCGCGCCTCGGAGCCATGAAATGGATTTGGACGTACTCAAACGCTTCCTGTTCTTTGCTCTCGTAACTCGGGGCATTGATCGTCCGCCGAGCGTGGAAGGAAAAGTGATATTCGAGCGGGAAACGTTCCTTTCAAACGTCTCCGATACAAGGAATTTTTCCGATAACGGTGAGCACGCGAGAAGCTTTTCTCATTGCCGCTATTCTGGCGTGACCTGGCGTGCCGTCGGTCGGTCCGCCCAAGCTTCTTCGCGAGGAGCGTTTCATTCGTTCCTATCCTTTTTCCCTCTATGCACATTCCGCACGGGAAACTTGATGAGAAATTCTATGAGCGCGATAGCACGGCCGTAAACGCGGCGCAACGCGTTTCCGGCGTATCGCGCCTCGCATCAGCGGCGGGGTTCCCATCGGGCCCCGTTCTTCTCGCCTACGGCTACCGCCCGTTTTTACCCCCTCGGTGCAAAGCCCCGCTTTGCCTTCGCGTTTTTCGTGCCTATAGTTTTCGGGCTATCACCCGTCGTTTCTCCTCGTTCCGCCTCACGTTGAGCTTCCATCAGCGACGCGGATAACGCGCCCACTGAATGCTTTACGACGCTTGCTATCCGCACACTTGACTCACACTTTTTTTTCGTGTATTTTTCACCCGCGCACCTTATGCGTTAACTCTCTAGCCGCAAGGTTAGGGTCGGATGCAACCCCGTGGCTCGTTCATTTTGCAGCGTACGCGCGCTGTTTCTTTTCTCAAGGAACGTTTCGTGTTATTATTTACTTCTCCCTATTTCGTACGTGGATTGCAATGAACGAAAATGAACAAAATGGAGCACGGGATCGGATCCAACCCCACTTTCCCGGATAAGTTGAAAATTTACTTTGTCGTTTGGAGGGTTAATAAGAGAAACGGTCGAATTTCTCGACCAGTCTGGCGTCTTTACGACATACGTGGTCTATGTCGGATGTCGCGTAATGAATTCGGCCAGGCTGCCATTAAGCACAATAGCGTGCCGAGCTTCTTTAGTGGATGTTATGCTGTTATATACGCGAGTAAATATGCTCTAGAATGTGGCACAAGACTCCTCAATTCGACGGTGTCACGGAGGAATTCGGGCACGCCACTGAGAAGACGAATGATATTAGAACACCAACTTGCTAAATATTTTCCAAGTGTATCTGCGTTACATTACTCTCCATTATCGGGGGAATTATGGGATGCTCTCATCGAAAAACTGAAGTGTAATGTGTATCATGATATTATAGCCTCAGCGATAATGCAGGTGTAATGTGATTGAAAGGTGATTGGAAGGTTGGAAGGTATTATTTCTACAATTGATTAAACATTATTCGTGACGATTCAAAGTCACGTATAAACAATTTCCGCGTTGATATAAAAGCCTCGCGTTGATGTAATTCGTAAATAAATAATCGCAATTAATTCATTGTAATCCTACCTATCCGAAGTCGATGGAAATTTTAATACGATAGCTTGATTATACGGCGTCTTTTTGCAGAATCGATTCAGGGTACAATTACATCTCCTGGTTAATTTATGTACGATTTACATTACACGCATTGTATGCGCGTTCATTCAATCCATCACACAACGGAACGTTCGTTGCACAATGTGCTCGGGCTCTATTGTAATTAATGCGTTTATCATTACAGGACTGGATTTATTCCATTAATATAGCGTGAATATATTTAACCAGCCAAATATAGACACGCGTTTGCAACTGTAGCGGACAAAAGTGACATCGAGATTTTGTTACAAAGCTTTGATTCTATGTAATAATTTAGATATTACATAAGAAGCGCACAACGTGCTATCGAAACCAATGGTAACTCGACTAGGTAGAGAAGGATAACTTGCACCGAGGGTGCTCCAAGGGTAACCTGGAGAAAGCCCTCGAGCTTGCGCAAGCACCGTTCTGTGTTATCGGTAGAGGTCTTCTTTACCTACCTACCTACCTATCTACCTGCGAGTTATTTAATTTTATCGACTGTAACTCTTGAAGATTGTGCTGAAATGAACATTTTTCCGTGGATTAAAATAATACGTAACGTAGAATTGTTGAAGTAACGCTTTGAAATTTCATTGCATTTAACATTATAACTCGTCGATACTTTACGTATTCGGAGCTGCGCATTTTAAATACATACTCAAGTATCGATGGAGTAAAGACGACTCGTGAGCTTTCCTGGAGAGGACGTTACAGAAAAGCTCGTCGTTAGCTTCGACGTTGCTCCTGCTACTTGATGTTCACCTAGGAACTTGAAAGAGAACAATTGTGAGAAGTACAAAGATAGGGAATTGTTCATTCGCGATACGAGTTGCATATTCGAAGAATCATTCGAACGCGGTTTATATATCATTTTAAACTGTGCATTTTCATATGGTCTACCGATAAATCGAGCAATCAGGAAAGAGATCGTCCAACAATTAAATCACGTTGGATTTGGGTACTTTTTTCCCCTTCCCCCGCTCCCCAGTGTGTCACGAATGCAAACAAAAATCACGCGTATCCATATTTGCAAGTAACGTCATTTAATGTGACGTTCCATGTGACGTCTTCACACTCTCACTTCTCTCCTCCCCTTCCTGCCATCACAGACCGTCACGCAAACTAATTGACTCTACTCTCATAATGTGACGTAATTGTTGAATAGCCCCAGAATGTACTTGCTTCTTGACGAAATCTTTACGATATTCGTGATAAGAAAGTAGAAATAATAAATCCACTTGACCTTTCCACTCCGTCGTTTAAGTGCACTCCAATGGCGGGTGGAACCGTCGACTCGAGCCATTGCGCGATTCTATCAAGAGGCCTCTAGAGAAGCTAATTGGCCATTTCAACTTTCTTCCCGTGAGGCCACTGCTGCAACAATGCAATTTACGTACATGCCGCGGTCCATTCATCTTCAAAATCTCAATTCCGTTCAGGAAACGAAGGATCCTTCCTTTCGGAGATTTGAGCGCGAGCCGCCAGTTATCTGAGTATTCGAATAGGGAGAAGAGGAGATTCGTGACGGAGGGAACGGAGCAAGGATGTAGACTTTCGATGTAGGTATAATTGCCGGATGATCGCGTGGGTGATCAGCTCAAGTTCCTCGCTGACAGTGATCCGCTATAGCAGTGTAAACAAGCAAACAAGCTCACTCATTTTTAAAGTTCTCGTTCGTCTCCTTCCTTATTTCCATTACATTTTTATTTATCTGTTTAACAAAATTATTATGATGAAAAAGTTGCAAAATAAAAAATTAATTGAATTCCATTGGTTTTCGAGTAACTTTTCACGAGTTAAAGTCATTTGCGAGACAATATGTAATAATTTTAGATATAATAATTTTAAAAAATTACAGAGTATTTTAGTAGGGAAATATTGTCGCTTTGCGTTCACATCAATTTTAATTCTACACTTTCAACAAGGTTTTAGAAACCGAAAAGTAAAATAATATGTCGGTTTTGGTGCTCTACTCATGGCAAACAAATATGATTCTTCACAGACTTCACCATAGTTTCATTTAATCGATTTTCTACTGACCACTTGTGTGTAATTCTTTAAACACCGTTGTTTATATTTTACACACATATGATTGCGATACGTTACACAGTAAAAAGTTTTTGAGTAAATAACGGTGCATTGAAATTTTTGCGTTACTTTAACAAAGTGAATATGTTAAAAATTAAAACGTCAACAAAGTGAATATGTTAATGTAACGTATATTTGTGTACTTCTTAACATATTTGTAACGTATATCTCGTGTTAAAATGATATAAAAATTTTAGTGGACCGTTATTTACACGAAATTTTGTAATGTAACGTCGCTATTCCGGCTTCATATAAGTTAATATCGTTTAACGTGTCAATATCGTTGCCGTTTCTTCACGGACACAGCCGCAGCGGATTTCCCATAGATCTGCTACCACCAGTCCAACGACCCGATAATCTCCAAGTAATAACGTCGTAAAAATCTAACGTGCGATTTATTATTACGGCGCGCCCGCGCGGAATGCGCGCTTCGTGTTTTATCGCTTCTGGCCGTTCTTCCCGCGCCGGTAAGCTCCGCGCGGAGTGCGCTTCGGCAGACGTAAAGATGAAATCCCCGAGGTACACCGCCAGATCTATCTTTCGCCGTCAGTTTCTCCCGCCTGGCCCGCGCATAACCGCCCTCGCCCGTTCTTATTTATTTCTTTCCGCCGCACGGATAAATTCCTCCGTCCGACTCCTTGTGTCTCGTCTAACAGTCGCGCTTTTCTTTCTTCTGCCGGAAGAAGCGACGAGGAGAGCTTGTAAACTCAATAGCCGGTGCGTGCCGTTTTGTACGTCGAAGTGTTCGCCGCGAGAGAGTCGCGTTCAACTCTAATGCAGCCGTGCAACCATGAAAGGGAGTCCCGTCTGGCGAGGGTCGGTTTTGATGGCCTCGCAAATACCCCAAAATCGTCGAGCGTATTTTTTAGCTGGACGACGCATCGTCGTACGCACCGTCGAGGAAACACGAAACTTTTAACAAGCACTACGTCCGCGCACCCTTTTTCTACACGTTTTCCTATAAACGGAATGTCCAGAAAGCACGTTCGGTTAACGAACGGATCCTTTACGAGAAGCAGATTGACGATGTCCTGTGGTAGACGACCGTATCGAGATTGCGATCGAGTTTTAACGAGGAGCTCTTTTCCCGCAACGATGTTCCACGTTGTTTCAGTGCAACGACGCTAAATAATCTTCAGCGACGCTAGCGGCGCATTTTAGACGGAAAATATTAGCTTTTATAAGAACTTTCATTAAATTGGAGCGCGGCTGAAGACTACGCGCGCACGCGCGCGCGCGCGTTTGAGAGTAAAAGGCGCTTCAATCTCGCTCGCTCTCTCGAGGGTCGAAACGGTTATTGCCGCGGTTATCTTGAATATCCAGCCCGCGGAACTTCTTTCTTCACACGAAATTGCAGGATGGACGGATCTCCCGAGAGATGAAAAGCAGCTTCTTTCTTTTTAAATAGTTACGGCTCATCGCTTATTAAGAGAATCAACCCCTTTGCGGCGTACTAAGATTTATGATCCGGCACGAGGTAATAAATATTTTAAGTATGAAGGCTCCAACGGAAGGTAAATTGTCAATATCGATTGAAGACCAGACACGGATGTTCTAGTTCCATATATTAATATTAATATTAATAATGACAAACAATTGATATAATTATGGGAGGGTAAATTTATTCATCGTGTGTGTGAAATGTATCGGATTTAATATAACGAATAGGGTCAATAGAATGTTTATTAATTTAGTTAGCAATTGGGTAAGAATTTTTCGGGAATTTTAACTTAATAAACGAATATTACTGGGATTTAAAAGGTCGGTTCATACGCAGAAGGTAACGGTCGCCGCGTTTCTTGGTCCGAAATAGTCCTGCACGTTTCGCATACACAAATCGCAAATTTATCCTTCCATAATTATATTAATGATTTAACATCATTAACGTTTAACAAATATTACCGAGTGACTTTCTCGCGATTGAAATATGCGCACGGAAAAAACATTACGGATATTATTATATTAACTAGTTACTATAGTTGCCCCGATATTAATGTTATTTCCGATGAAAAATGATTTAGGGGCTACTCAACGATTACATCACACGAAATTTGAGTCTTTTACACTCCCCCCTCGCCTTCCTTCGTCACATTTTGACACAAAATATTTGAACTCCCTTCCAGTATTACGTCCCATGATATAGAACATAGAATTACTCTCCCATACAGCCTGTATGTTATATTACTAAATTTCTTTAGATCCAGCACGAAAATAAGCACATGTGCCGAGAGCTTAATGTGACGTACCATGGCTTTTACTTCCTCTCTCCCCTACCGTCACAGCCGTCACGGAAGCCAATAGACTCCCCCTCCCTCGTGGCGTGACATAATTGTTGAATGAACTCTTATTTCAAACTTTCCACTTGAAAATTATGATGAAGCAGCGGAAGGTGGGAAGAGATAAAGGCGCGAAACTAATTTCTAATGAATGATTCCGAGGCGTTTAAAGATCAGCTGATAGCGCGTCCAAACGTGAATTTACACCGCGGGAATGTAAATATTCACGTGCAACGGTGACGGGGGTTGTTGGGGAGCGATGTGGAGGCGCATTCGCTCGGTCTCGCCGACGATGCAGTCTATCCATATTTTAAGAAACCGCTTCTGCGCGATCCATTCGCCTTTCGCGCGGTCTCTCCTCCTCGCCGCGTGCGCGCGCGTGCGAGAGCCCTCCCTTGGGAATCCGCAGTATAATAACGTTGATATAGCCGACGTAGCGCACTAAATAGGCACCCGCCATCCCCTCGTCCTGGCCTCATTCTCCTTCTCATATTTCGCTCCTCACGCTTTCCGTACATTTCTCCGCGGTCTCTTCAAGACGACGCCGAGCCGTAAATCCATCTCCCGCGCTGTGTATATTTCTCGTAGGTTAGGTGCATTATTGCGATCCCCTATGCCCACTACGTGGGTCCCATTTCCGAATTAGGCGGAGCTCAGCCGCGACCAGCAAGACGAACGTGTTCAGACGTTGCGAGCTTTTAAGAGTTACGCGCCCCAGCCAACTAGCCAATCGACCGGTCAGTCAGTCGTTTAACCGGATGAATTCGAATTTCCTTGGATACGTTCTTGGATCTGAATTGCAAAATCCGACATGCGTTTCGCGCATTGGCGCAGGCACACTGACCGAAATGCGAACGAAGCCCTCGAGTCATCAATCAAGTCGCATTCAAGAGTAACGAGTTATTCTTGCGCGTGTATATAGGTGCACGGCACGTACGTACCTCACATTCCACTCGCGCCAGGTACGTCAGAGATTCATCTTCAGCTGCTGAACATACGTTACAATCGTACGTCCATATATCTCCGCGGTTACTTCATTCTTGCGAGGAGCGTTCTCTCGCTCGTGAGCGGCGTACCGTCAGCGTTTTCGCTTCGTTATCACCGATAACAATCGTTCAGCGGGCTGCTCTGCAAACCGGACATTAAAATCACGGTTTCGTTCACTGGCTTCGGACGGGGGGGTTGCCGCCCTTCGTACGGGGTGTAACAAATCGACGGAAGCGTACGCCGCGCGTACCATCGGTGTTCCGGCAGGAGAGAAACTTAATATCCTTCAACACGGTGTTTCTATTATCGCTCTTCCCGGCCTCCCTTCAGCTGTCGAAAAGGGGGGGGGACGCTGTATCGTTTTACAGCGTCGTCCTTCAGCCGGTGATTCCGCGGGGTAAACGTGGGGTGCCGCGCAGGATCAATCTTATGGGAAGAACAATGGAGGCGTCGTATGCATTGATGAAAGTCTTCTGTCAACCCTTTGTAGATCCAATGTGATTCCCGTAACGTCGGTGACGACGAGGGCTGAGAGTGGCTTCCAACCAACGTCATCCCGCCGAAAGAGATGTAAGGAGGGGAGAGCGAACGAGGTGCTGTAACCCTTAATGGAGGCGCTTTCGTTCGCGGCATCGTCGTCGTCCTCCTCCTCTTCACCGTCGAGGCTACAATTTACGACCATTTATTTCATTGGTTCGTCAAAGTCTACGCGACTAATGCGTCGCGATGAAAAGGCCTCGATCTTTCGCCTCTCGTTTTCGAGAGGCTCGTGGCCCGACAGGCCTTAGGAATAATCGGATATCGCAAAAGAGCTTTTTCGGGTGTAGCGAGGATGAAGGCAGTTGGGGTAACGCACTGATCGATCCGCCGTTCTCTTCAACGGTACATCCCCCGTTTCGCACTTTGGGAACTTCGTTGCTTCGCCGAGACACGAACAATCGGTGTAACGCATGAATATGTAAAATCCGAGTACGCTCGTCCCGGAAACGTCTCTATTTGGGAAGTTCCGTGGCGTATCCATGACGTTGAGAGTGTGCGCTTCTATTTGGTGACGGGTAAAAGAGAGCTCATCGGGACAACAGATTGGCCCGTCGATGGGAGCGGCCGTGGCACAGGTGCGCTCATCCACCCGTTTTCACGGCGAATTTAAACGCTCTCTTATCAATCCGCGAAAATGAGATTACGGCCCTCTGTATCGGCCGCTCCTATGCGATCGCGTTAGAACTCAATAAAGCGGCGCGCGACGAGAAAAAAATTTCGACGATGGGTCCTTCCATTCGTTTCTTTCCCGCTCGAATGTCGCTCGAACGCTCGGGAGGGCCTGTTTCCGAGGACGGAGGGGCAAAGAATAACAGCGAAGTCGCGGGATTCCGACGACGGATACGTGGACTCGTGTACTGCCCGCCGTCGCATACATATGTATGCACGATACATATGTACGTTGGCCGTTGCCAAAGTCGCCGTAGTTTCGCCCGAGAAAGTTTCGGAGCCTCGACGAGTCCAGAGACGACGGGAACTGTCGGAAAATTACCAACGTAGATGACTCTCCGGCGGCCGTCCGAGAGCGCGGCCACCGCTCAACTCGCCACCAACTTGCGGCCGGAAAGAACGGATCTCCCGTCATGACGGACGACGGACGTCGTATCTTGAAATTCGAAGCGTTTTATCTGCCGACAGGGACGGGGAATGCGAGAGGGTGAAGCCGCAGACAGAAATATAACTGGACCGTGCGACATGCGCATCGCGAACGACAAGATTCTGAAGGGAGTCGAACGCGAAGAAATGCAACTTCAATAATAATAATGACTTTTTTATCAGATGCTAATAATTGTAGAGTCTAAAAGTTAATCAAAGACAAAATCTCGAAACTAATAAGCGCTTATAGTGTCCTTCTTTATCGGTTTAACCGTTTATCAAATAGCGGCAGTTTCTCTTCGCGCTATCGGGACGCGTTGTTTATATACTTCGGTCATTACGTATACAGTTGCGCTTATAGGAAAAAACATTTTATTCATCGACGAAGCGGATCGATATCTCTTTGCCTCTCACGGAGGTGCAATCGTGTGCTCGCGGGCGAAGCTTTCGCGTAAACACTAGAGAGAAGGCTTCAAAACGGTTAAGGGTGCTCGGTAGTGTGTAAGCAACATCGCTTTCCCGGTCCGCACGGTAGGTGATCCCGGACGGGCCGGGCTGAGAACCGCCGGGATACCCGACGTCGCCCTTACCTGTAAATCATGACAGAAACTGCCGGTGGTACCAGCAAGGACAGCCACTTTTCAAGAGAGGTCTCTACATCAAGTTTGCGCACAGACTCGCGCCACGCTCGTATATTATCCTCCCGATGTTGCACGGCCACGCACCTCACGCTTCCCATTTTTCCTGCAGTTCAGAAGTGGATATCGAGGCGCTGGATTTTACCACCGGCGGTAGTGGCTCCCGGGGATTTCGAGGGTAGTAAAGGAGATCTCGTGGAGCTCGACCTCGGCTGAGGTGACTCGTTAGGTCGGCGCGCGATAAAGACGACTGGATAGAAACAGCGTGATCACTCTCGCGAGTAAGCTGTAAAATACACATTGGACGTTCACGGTGACCGGCGAAAACGTGGTCGTAATTCGTAATTCGTCGCATTAAAGATACGTAGAATACGCAGATTGCGTTTAAAAAGAGAAGTTATAGAAACGTATCACGTCAATCTCACGTACGAAGAGGCCGGTCGAAGGAACAGCGGAGCAATTTAGCTTTTATCCGATCGTCGTAAATGGAGTAAAGCGAGTGACTTGAAGTCACGTAAGTAGTCTTTTCAGGTGTGTTACGTCGAGGGCGGCCGTTCTCCTTCCTTCCTTTATTACCACGTTCTCTCCGCAGCAATTAAAGAAAGGAGATTGCAGAGGATGAGTATTTGCCGGGGAAATAAGGAAGGCTGTGTCGTCCACAGGGAGGGTGGACGCGCTGAAAGACGAAGGCATTAGGTACAGCTTAACGTCGATAGGGACTCCGACACCTGCGTACGCCATTAAAAAGTCCCCTTTTTTCCACATCATCGTAACCATATCCCATCCAACTTCTCTCGATACTTTCGCGAACCTCGAGAGCCCGTCGCGAAGGGTTCCCACGTGCTTGTCCGTTTGCGACGAGATGGATTCCGAGTGTTTCTTACTCACCCTCGAGGAGGGGGTGGCTCACGACGAAACTTTACACGCGAGTGCACGTCGGTGAAACTTGACTGGTAGACAGCAGTTTCCATTTTCACTATTTTTTCTTCTACACAAGAGAGAGAGAGAGAGAGAGGATCGCCAATTACGACTGAAATTTACCGTGACGTTGGAGTGCTTCGGTACAGGGTAAGGAGACAATAAAAACGCGCCCGATTCAGCCATAAATCCGTGCCGGCTCTTTTCCTCTACCTCTCTCTGTCTCTCTCTTAATCGGATTCCACAAACGTTGCGCGTTTCCCGATCTGTTTGCATAATATCGTTGATAAATTTTCGCGCGTTTGTTCGACGGATCCTTTAGGATCAGAATTGATGGTTGGTGTTCGCGGTGGATATTAAAACACCCTATTAATACGAGTCTCACGCACCGGCCGTTGGTCATCGATACACAGCCGGCGGTGACGTTCGGCCCTTTAATTATCACCGATAAATCATTGCGCCGTATCGCCCCTTCCGCTCCGCGTTACCGCCTTTCTTTCATTTTTGTAAACAAATAGCGCGACTAGAAAAGTTCTTTGTGTCTGGTGCTTCTTGCTGCATCTGGTTCTTGCTCTATCCGCTTTCTTTCTTTCAAGAATTATTTATTTACGGGCTAAAAGTATGAGAAAGAGAGAGAGAGAAAGAGGGAGGAAGAGAGACGTTGCATTAATACGCGGAAAAATATTAGTCTTAAATCAATGATACATATCCTCATATAAGCAGAAATATTCTCAGCAAACACCAAATTGAAGTTACATAACTGTTAGTTATAATTTCCTACTCAATAATGTATATAACACGCACGTCATATAACAGTTATATTATTGAGTGAGAAATTAAAACTAACAGTTATATAACTGCAACTTGGTGTTTGCTGGATTTATAACCTTCTTGGAAGACTTAGTCTTGATTTGATTGAATTAGTATCGATGCAAATATTATTTGGACTCAATTCAAGATTAAAAATCTTCTAAGAATATTATAATATTCTTGCTTATATATGCATGGAGAAAAATTATTACAAAAATATACCGGAAATATATGGAATATACCGGAATTATTATCGAAATTACAACACACATGGTAATTTCGGTAATAATTCCGGTACATTCCAGCATTACAAGCTTTTGCAACCATTTTTATTACAATATTTTCTCTGTGTGAGAATATCCATCACCGATTTAAGACTACTTTTTTCTCTGTGTACTTCGTACTTTTGGAGAATCTTTTTATATTATTAGACATTAGATAATCCTTTTATATTATATTTTTAGATAATTATCGCAGCACGATTGCACGATTGCAGAGTGTTGTTTCTTTTTAGGACTCTTCGAACAAAATGAGCTAATCGCCAGCGAGAGGAGAAATGTTTTGCTACGCTTTATTATCCCTTCACCCTCGCTCAATCTTTCGCCACGTTGTTTGGAGAAGACACGCGGCAGATGCGCAACCCTATCGGTCCCGTTCGTTTTTCGCGCGCGTTTCCTGCGAGCGCGTATTTATTCGTGCGTACGCCGACGCCGGGCGGGCGCGTATTGTCACGAAATTATCGGCATTGTCATGCGCGACTCGATTTATTTTGTCTATTCGGCGGAAAAGTGCTTTCATTTGCGACTGTCGGCGCGGCCGGCGGGAAGGGAACACGTCGAATCGTTGGAGAGATAGAGAGAGAAGTGACTGGATGAACAGAGACGAAGCGCGTTGCTCACCCCTGGCGTTCTGTGTCACAAAAGCCTTTAATTCGACAATGCGCCCGTCGAAGAGGACAATAGTCGACTTTCGGTAAATAATGATTCCTTCAATCCTCTAGTCCTCCGCTTTGTCGCATTTTCTCGCATGACGAGTGCCATTCCACGTTGGGAGCACGAAATGTGATGTTCCACGTATCAACAAAGTATAAACGCGTCGAGCGAACGGCAGGCGGGTTCGTTGACAATGTTAGATCGAGCCGAGGTTTTTGGATAATGAGCATTCGAGACGTATCGTGGTTTCCACAACTCGCCGAGTCCCCGAGGTAATTAAGGAAAAAGAAATTAGGATTTTCTTCCTTTTTTGTCAAGGTTACAGCGTCAGGAACGTGATTCCATGATCGAGCGAGCGAGTGGGTGAGCAAGAGAGCGAACGAACGGGCGAGTAGGCGGACGGCGAAGAATTCGGAATCGGATTAGCGAGAGCGATGGGATGCTCGATTTCGTTCCCGCCTGTTTCGAGCCTTTCATTTTTCGTCCCTCCGGGAGCGTCGGTCCAGTATTTGCATTACAAATACACCGTCACCGGGGTTTTTCTCGTTTCATTAAATTCGCTTTTTCCTCGAGACGCACCTCTTCTTCGGCCGGCCCTTCCACCGTTCATGAATGCACTCCCTCATTCATTCACCCACTCCCTCGCAGTCTGAAAGGGTTGTATTAAGAATTTTAATCTGGCACGAGAAGTTTGTCGTCTCGACCACTGAACGCAGAAATCATTTGTCCCGGGAACGTGCACCGAAATAAGATCACGGCATTAATTGTCAGTCGCAGAGCGTTTCGGAAGGCTCTCTTTGCGACTGCATCTATTCTCCTCGCGATTACCTCACTGAGAAGTTTCAGACTGCACGATGGTGGCTTTCGTTAAATTCGATAAGTATGATCAGATCACACACATATCGTACAGATTGGTTAAAAAAATTTCGTTTGTACACAGAGGAAAAGATTTCTTCGGATTTAGTATACATGTTCGTTTGACTTGGGCTTGTTAATATAAACAACATAATTTAATATTAAATATCATTTCGTTTATTGTTCGCAAGAAACCAAATAATCCTGTTTGTGGAATCAGGCATTCGTTTGTTTGCTTCAACTAAAAAAGTTTTATCGAGCCCAGAGAAATGTTTTTCTTTGTGTAATAACGCGTTAATTTCAGCAACAACGATATATCGCGTCCAATTTATTAGCCGTGCGTGAAATATTAAGCGACACCTTGGCGAATATCTTTAGCGTTACATAAAGATGCATCCCCCGGATGCAACAGCGGCGCTGTGTCGCGATCACAGCACCGGATTTCCGACTTGATCCACGATGACGGATGTTTACTCGCCGTAAATCTTTATCTCTCTCCGAGCTTACTTCCAGCGGCAATCGCGTCCCGTCCGACGATGATAATCGCGTACGTGCCGCGCGATCAGATGCTCCGATCAGAAACGGTTTTGTTCGTTACGTCGACATCCCGGTAGTTATATCCTGACGAAATTGAGATACGATCGGCTGGACGGTCGCTTCCTCTCCCTCGCGGCCGGCAAGCAACGCTAACGTGAATTATGGAGCTCGCGTGTAGCGCGGTACAGAGCGGCTGTCGTGAGATGCGAACGGGGCCATTTTTGACGTGAGGTATTTACGTGGGAACACAGACTCCTAAACCTTCTGGTATCGGGCGTATATGTTTTACGAGCACACGTGTCGGACGCCGGTGATCAACGACCATAGAGGCGCGAAATCGAGACTCTTTTGGTCACGAAACCACCAGGACGATATCGTCTCAATTTTTGGATACCACTTCTCACCTACGGATTTTTCTTTTACCAGTTCGAACTCGATTTATCGACCGACTTAGAAATAATGCAAACTAATTACATTTAAGAAGGTTGTAAGGCTCAGTATCATATTTTCAGTCGTGTTTCGAGATGTCCGCTCATAAATTTAGTATTTGTCAAGCAAAATTACGTCCTCATACATTAATTTCATTACCTAATTAATACTATTTATTAATTACCTAATTAATAAATGTTAATTTGAAATGGAGTTGTGGTAAACATATATACACAATGTTACGAATGTTACGAATACGAAAATATTATTTTTAATTTTTCTTATTAATGCTATATTGATATCATAAATTGGTCTAATAGAGATGCAGAGATAATAGAAAGAGGTGTGTTTAAACATGTATATATTTCGAGTATTAATTTAATATTATAATATAATATTAAATATTATATAATTTAATATTGTAAGTATAATATTAATACAAATTATGAATTTTACACCGCTATATTTTCAAAATATATTGTGTATAATGTCTGCATGTCTTTAATATCATAATGGTTTTTCATTAATATCTTATTTTCAGTTTGGAAGATATTAAAAATAGAATTTAAAAATAGTATGCTTATCAGTATGCTCTCAAGGAACACGTACAAAAAGTATCAATTTTAATTACAAATATCTCAGCTCTCAAATGATCAATTCTTTCTAATTACAGGAGCAGTTGGATAATATTTCAGTATATACGTAGTGCAAGTTTTACCAAATTCTTATTAAACTTATTAAATTCTTATTCACCTTATAACCTACTTAAGGTATGAACAATTAAAACTAATAGGGATACTTGAGAACGCGGTTTCAAATATAAGTTTTAATTGGAGCAAACGAATAATAAAACCGTAATCTTCATTAAATTTTAAATATTTCATTAGATTTTTAATTTGAGAGGAGATTGGTTGCAACAGTATACAACTAAAAAAATAAAAGATCGATACTACAGATACCTTTCCCTTTGTTTTTTATATTTTCCTAAAAAGAGATCGATTTTTTAAAATAGAAGGTGGACGCTAAATCCTGAAAACTCTTGCAGAGTAACGATAACGCTTATGTTTCCTTCTTTCTCTGCCCTTTGTTTATATAACACGTCTTGCTATTTACAAGTAACGAAGAAATTTCACAAGTCCGAGTTTCTTATATACAAAACTCTGTGTCTACATCTAGTCTGCAACGCTGTCTTAATTAAAGTTGGCTGACTTCTGGCTTGTTGCGTCCTTCGCGCCACTCTTCAGGCTTGTCCCCAGGGGTGCAATTTACTCGCATCTCCGCCCCCCTGTCCTTTTGCTCAACCCCACCACTAGCAGGTTGTAGCAGCTTGCTGTGTCTATATCTATTTTGCCTACCAACGAGTTTCTTAAATATGACGAGCGGCCGCCTTCTTATCTTTCATCATCTAACCCTCATCGGTTTATTAATTTATGCGAGGAAGGTTTAATGAAAAAAAGCCATTAACTTTCGTCCGATAATCTCTCCTCTTGTCCGTCGTTAACTTTTTTTTCCGCTTCGCTGTTTTACATAGAAATGACACATTTGTATATTAATGCGATGGCGCGCTTTTTTATGACTTATTAAAAAAAAGAAGAAAAAATAAACACCTTCTCGTTATTCATTGAGTTTAACTCGCTTGTTCGATTCTGTTATATCGTAATTTGTCATCAACGAAATACACGGAATTAAGAAAGAAATTGTATGCAAATTTTTACATAATATATCTTACACGATATTTCAATCGCAAGAGATAAATTTATGCGCATAAATCTTCGATATTCAAATAAAACTGGATGTTCGAAATCAAAGTGGCGGTATGAAATATCCTCTTTAAACCGCGCAATCTCTTTGTGAGTCGGTTTAATTAAAAATCAGCGAATAGTCCGAAACGCAATTAGGGAAGGTAAAGGGTAGGAATTAAGGGGTGATATTGCCTTGAATAAGAGTCATATCGATTGTTCCCGGATCCGGATACAATCCAGCGATGCTTCTCTCCTCTCTTAATACGACTTTGAACTCAGACACGATGCTATATCTACTTTAAGGCATGCATCGGTCAGAGACGATGGTCCTTCCTGATCTTTACTATGTAAAACAGTTCCCGCACCCCTTTGTCCATCATTCAGAGGTCATTCCTGTACGTTAGAAGTTCTGACCCGCCGAGATGGCGGAACGTTCGCGTCGCGGACGGACAAGAGTTTCTCGCGATACGGTCCATTCGGTATTTATTTAGTAGGGACGAAGGTGTATGCCTTCACCCGTGGGACTCTCTCAGATTTTCATGGCACAAAAAATAGATTCCGGCCGTCGTTTGCACCCTTTGTTTGCAGACGTTGAACTTTTGCCGATTCCTCACACAATGTTTACTCCTATGCATCATATCACGAGTAAACGTGTCTCTAACCGACAATTATTTGCTACATGTGTCGCAACAGGATATAATAATACGACAACAAGAAATTATTTTACCCTCGTGTAATAAAACGTGTTTTTCCGACCCCGACAATAATTTGCCCGACATTCTCGTGCCCGTTGACTCAAGTAACGCGAAATTCTCCTTGCTGACGATTAACGAGCGAGATAACAGCCAGAGTTACATCATTTCTCGAAACCGCGTTTTATTGACTTTGAGACTAACACTTCGAGCCACCGTCCGTGATCGCGCATCGGGACGGATCCCGCTCCCATCCTTTGCACGCGCCGACGTTATAAATGGGTGCTATAAGCGCGTGTAGGTGTCGTTTTGTCGAGCGACGGCGCGATCGTGGGCGCGCACAGGGAGGCCCACCATTAGCCTGCAGGTGTTGGATATCCCAGCCACGCCATCGCCCCCTCATTCCCGGCGATCATGCCCAAGATGATCCCCCGAACGACAGGCGCAAGTTTCACTAGCTCGCGTCGGAATGGGATCGAGAAAGCGCGCGCGCGCGCGAGAGAGAGAGAGAGATAGATAGATAAATAGATAGAAAGTAAGAGAGAAAGAAAGAGAGAGAGAAAGAGCAAATAATCCTCTTCCGCATTATCCCACGGATTCTTGGAAATCGCTGTTAATGGCTTTCGTCCCGCCTCGACGGTAGATTCGCTTTGTTGTTGTTAATTGTCGTTATCTCGACGAATTCGGCCGGCGTGCAGCGGGATTTACGGGATCGCTGGACCCGTTCGATTTATTGACAGCAGCAGGTCTAACTCGCGACCGAGGGGAGGCAGGATTGTACGTTCAGTGTACGATCAGAGGTGATCTTTTCGCAGCTTCCAGGCTGGCTTTCCGCGCGTGTCCGGATAAAAATCAAATAGAACTTGGAGCGTTGCGACTGTTTTACATATGCGTGTATCCTTCCGAGCTCGAGCATTCGTACCGATCGATCATCATTCGCTCAATTGGCGTACTCGCAGGTTCTCTCGTGAGCGTATTTCCTGGCCGGTATGAACATGGCGTCACAGCCGCGCTCCTTGTAGGCGCACTCTTCCATCTTGTAATTGCACTTGTCCTCGTGTATCTGCTTACGGTAACGTTTCGGTCTGACCCGGCAGCCGTTTACGGACCATCTGCATTCCACTTGCATTTCCTTGGAATCCGATTCCGACGGCATCCAGATGCAATCGTACTCGTCGTCCGTCTCGCTGCGATAGTCCCTGTAGTTACATTTCTGCTCGTGCGTGAGTTTGCGCCTCCCCGGCATCCTCACCATGCAGCCGTAACGCCGGAACTTGCACTCCACCAATTGCTCGCCGTCGTAATCGTTATCGACGAATGTCGCGCGCGCGAGACCCTCGCTGATGTTGTCCACGTCGTGGAACTTCTTGTAGATACAAAAGTTTCCGTGAATGCCGCGTCTCCACGGTACCGTGCGGACCTTACATCCTGCCGCTGAATACGGGCAGTCCACCAAATCGTCGTGACGATGCTGAAGGTCCGTCGGCAGATGTTCCTCCTCCAGATGCGGCCGAAACTGACACCTAACGTTGCAATCGAAAGACTAACGTTGCTGAACGGCTCGTGGATTTGACGGATTATTCAATCGGATCCCAGGAAACATCGATATCACGTATGTGTTGAAATTTCTCACTCGACAATGTAAATGCAATAGTAACACGCGTTGTCGAGAAAGAAATTTCGACAGTCGGGAAACAAATCCACAAGGGACGTGGAACCAATCTAGAAGCCAACTAACGCGCGCGGTTGAGAAAAGAAAATACAAATTTATTTGCGGGATATAAAAGGTTTATTTATACATAAAATAAACCTCTTCGCAAATATTATTTCCCGGCGTGTACGACAACGACGTTCGGCGCGCTCACCTCGACTCATGGAGAACCTGCAGGTGTTTGGGCATCTTCACCCAGCATCCTAAATGAGAATACGCGCACGATCTGAGCTGCTGGTCCGGCGTCGGCGGTTCCCAAACTCTCGTCCTCTCGTGCTCCAGAAAGTCTCTCGTCAGAGACGGCGCGCTGGGGCTGTAGTCGACACGACGCGGCATGGGTTGCGGCATCAGGTGCGGTGGCGCGTCCAACGACGGCGGCAGGATTTCCACGTCCATCGGCGTGCGGCAGGTGGGACAGGCGTAGTAGTAAGGCTTGCAACGATGGCACATGGTGTGCCCGTTGACGCACGAATACCTCGGCGTCAGCTCCATCTCCATGAGGCAGATGGCGCAGAGGCCCTCGGTCTCGAAGCGCTCGTGAAGATTCGGATACAGCGTGTCCATGACCTATCGACGTGGATGGTTATTTAGTGTTACGGTCCAGGGGTGTCCTTCTTACCGTTTCGGCGAGATCGTGATTGAGACGGATCTACTTGAGCGGGGAACACCGAAAGAAGAGCTCCGCTCCCTACCGTACCGCCGCGAGGAGATGAAGAGAAATTACGTCGTACTCTGGCTATCTCTCTTTCTCCGTCTCTTTCTCTCTCTCTCTCTTTCTCTTTTTCTCTCTCCTCCACTGGCGTAGGTAGAGCCTGCTCGAGCTCGCTCTTTTGCTATGAAGATTTATGTGCAATTCAATATAGAATAATGGAGGAGACTTAAGAGACGAAGCAGGTTCGCGGCTAAAGTGCAAATAGGATTAGAACGAATGAGAGCGCGAGTCGGACGCGATTATTTGATCAAGTGCGCTGTTGCGTACGTCACGTCGGTCTTGAATTTTGCACCTGATAATAACAGTTACGAGAACGGCACTCGCATAATTACATAACCGCCGGTGTGTTTAAGCGTGCGCGTATGAACGACGCGAGCGGTCCGAGTAAACGAAGTTTTGAGCGCGTAAGCAACAACGAGTGATTTATTTTATTCAGATCCGTTTCAAATGCCAAATCACGTTTTGCATTTAAAGCGATCTCGTTAAATCGCAAAGTCCGCTGACGATTCTGAATCTGTTCGCACGCAACGAACGACAACGGCCTTCGTAACTCCGCGCAGTATTTGTATTTCGCGTCGAAATCACCGTGTTCTCCGTGTGATCCGCGTGCGATCTCCCTCTGAATTAAACGCCACGTATTGTAACAATCAATAAACGACGACGCTTCTACTCACTTCAGCTATCTTCCACTCGAGACGGCGATACAGACAAAAATTACACGTCTGACGGCGGGGAGCGAGAAAAAATGGCCGGAGCGACACGTACTCTTCCGAAAGCACGGGCGCCGTGTGTCATCGTCGACCTGTCACCGTTCCCTTATCTACCGAGACCGATAGCGTGACTTTATCTGATAAAACGTTTCGCTCATGATAGAGAACCGTTCCCACCTTCTGCTGCGCCGGATAAAACGCTCGTCCGGAAAGGGGCTCCTGTGCTCGGCCGAAAATAAAAAAAATCATGCTCCTCCGCTCCCTTTCTCTCTCTCTCTCTCTCTCATTTGTTATGCACTTCGCGTCACCGTAAGGTAACCGTCGCCCTGGTATTTATTATGCTCGTATATGTATGCGTGTGTGAAAAATTGGAAATATAAGGTACGCGCTGTGCTTTCTCGCCGGCGGCGGGTCGCTTTGCTCGCGCGTCGTGCCTGGAATTAATTAACGATTATTCATACGGTACGATATACAGAGTGTCGCGCGCGGATCCCCCCGGCAAATTAGGACCGATCATTTCTCACGGACGTACGAAGACACCGTGATCGTTGGAGAGGAGCGTACCGAGTGCCGATGATATATTACAAGACGAATCTCTTTTGCCGAGAGAAAGGTCGGCTTGAAATCGCTCGAGGAATCCACGGGTGAAGTGAAGCGAAATCGGAGACACCGTGTATGTACGAAGAAGTCGCACCTCCCTGCCACTGTCGGACGAATCATAACGCACGATGGATCTCCGCTTCGGGTTGGCCGACGTGGTCGTTATGCGGTGACGGCTAATTAAACGTGAAAAATCGGCAGCGTTCCGTGCGTGAATTTCGAGCGCGTATCGCGCGTATCCGATTGCACTAGTCGCGGCGCGAGCGATACGATTCATAATCTTGAAATTAAATCTACGACCGCGCGTCCGTGCATCGCTGCAAAAATTCCGCCGACGGCGCGTTATTTTATCTTAAACACCGTCGAGCCTGAAACGCGTTATCTGTGTATCGCGGAATTAATGTAATTTGTAAAACGGCGGGACCGAATCGAACAAGTGCATCTGCCGAGGGGAGAGCCTCTCTACGCCGAGGAAACCGGCGTATACCGGGGTCGGAAATGGATTTTCTGCATTTAACGCATACAACTTCGGTAGCTAATCGAGAGCCGCGATCGCTCTATTAGGGAAGTATTGTCGAATTAATTAATCGAATGGTCGCGTATAACACGGACGTCCAATTGTTATCGCCGGCGGGGATGTGGATCCCGTTACAATGACGCTGCTAATGAATTTTCAATTGTTACGTTCTCAATGGAATCGCACCTTGTTAGTTGAGACCACAGCGAGACGCGATGTGGCTGCGGACGTTGCGAAAGAATGGCGATAATTAAGTCCCGTTAGAAAGCCCCGGATTGATCGTTGCTTAAAAACCGAAGCGACAGAAGTCGCCGGAGGGGAGAGGAAAAAAACAGCCCTCCGGGGAAATGGCGTCTCACTCGGGGCGTCCTCGCGCGCGAATATCCGCGGATGACGAAACCGGATACTTTCGTATGATATTCCACACGGGGTCTCTCATAACGACCGTCCCTCATTTGAATCCCCGCGCGAATGTCGCATCAAAGATACCCGAACGACCCTGCCTACCATGAGGGTATTACTCGCTGACCATAAGTCACTTATGTAAATCCGAGCGATGGAAACACGCGTCGAGCCGACGCTGATGGCACGACCGACTACGAGGAATCAAATTGAATGCAACGTTCAACGTCCCGGCACGATTTCGGCTATCCCGATAGTCGCGCTTTTTACAAATCCTTCTCGAATATCTTCACGATCCTCCCGGAGAGAGGGGAGGAAGTACGGTATCGATTAGATGACGCGACCGTATTCTTTGATCTTTTCTTTTTCAAGCTTCTTTCACGTCGTTTTTGTGGATTAATATATGGAGAATACACGAAGCGAGATTGTATAGCGAGATCTGGAGGGGGGGGAGGGAGGACTGTTTAATATAATTTTTTTCTACGCCACTCAATTCACCCTCTACTGATGTACCGAGAAAGGGAAAGAGAAGTACAGATACGTACAGAGAAACGGGGCGAAATAAGCTCGCGACGGCAGCCCGGTATTCGAGCGTCCCGAGCCTCTTTCCAGACGTCAATTTATTTTTACTGCCTCTTCCGCGGCAATATTACGCCATCAAATTTTTTCCGGGAAATCTCGCCCGCGATATTCGCGCGATTTCGTCCACGTAGTACGGATCTGCCATAATCGCGTGCACTTTATGCAATCGCGGTCGCTTTGTGCGCGCGGCGGGTTATTTATAATGCAAGCAACGCGGTGGAAAGCATTTAGGCAAAGCAGAATTAAGTGTTAGAAGCCGACGCGAAAAGCGGCTCGATGGTTTTTGTATTTGACGACTTTTCTCGAGGTTCCTCCGATCGAAATTTCGCTTCTATATTAGTCTAACCGAGCCGACTGGAATGATAATTCACGAATCGAGACGTATACATCGCGTAATCTCCGTTTATCGGCTATTTTTACGTAAAAACTCGGTCACAAACCATAACACGACGACGAGAGTATCAAAATAATCGCCAGTGATTGATAATGTAATGGCCTATATTGTGTTGTATCTCGAGTTCCCTCATTAATCTGAGAAATTCGACGAAATTTTTCGGATTAATGTAGAACCGAAATTTCGACTCGGGTTCTCCTTTTAACATCGGGATCTCAACTCACCGAGATTATCACAAGGTTATGCTTGCTTGCTGTAGTAATAGCTCCTAAAAGTGCCGATTTATCCCTCATGTGCCCTCCGTTAGCTATCCGCGCATTAGCCTCCTAATCTCCAATCCTTCGCCCCGAAAAGCCGTGCCGCGAATTTCAGCGAGCGGCAAAGCATCGCTGATCAATAAAGGAGGTGGGCGATCGCCGTGGAGCTTAATCTCGCGACTGGCTTTGTGATTGATTCGAACATATTTCCAGCTTATGCGCCGGGCACGATCGATCTCTCTCAAAATCCGATCACGCCGCCGCAATTCGATTTCGTTGGCGCTTTTTCTGCCAGGCAATTATCAACCGGTATTAAAAGGCGGCGATAATCCGGAGAATTTGCAACAAATAATCGGTTTGTTTAAAAATTTACCGAATATACGCGTCGGTACGATCAAACGTTGAATTTTCTTCATATGTTGCGAAGAAGCTTATTCGCTTGTTACTCTCGTGGCACAAAGCACAGCGTGCAGTCGAAACAATTCCCCTTGCTTATAAACACCGCTTCTCCTCTTCGAATATCCGACTGGGCTCTCGAGAGGGGGGATTCGAATCGTGCAATATGTCGCATAATTCAGCCATTCCTCATACTACCTTTGCCGGCTCACATTCGAAGGGAACAAACTTCCGACATGTGTAGGCACGCGTGTATCGCTTGTAGTTTCATAAGTACGTAGAATACAAGCAGCCCCTCCGCGTGTTCGAAAGCGAGGTCACGGCACGCAAAATCAATTCGCAGGATATCGGGATCTTACTGTTTGACGGGGAAGGGCTCTCTGGGATTGATGGATGCTTTCGCGAAGTTGCCACATGCTGCGTATTGCTTTGCGAAAAAACTGCTGAAGAATCCTGTTATATTTATTTTCTCCATACGATTACATGAGCGACGTTTGACAGACGCACGCGCACACACATACAATTCGTCCCGCAGAATCTCTTTAAGAGTAGAAAGCGACAGAAGGATTTCTCGCTCTTGAATCACGGTGGGCAGACGTGAAGAGTCGCGAACTTTTCGCAGAAAATTAGGCATCTTCGCTTAGGCGCCGCCATTCTGCAGCGTTCTTCGAAAGCTGTCGACTCGCTTCACGCGTTCAGCAGTTCCGCATTCACGCCTTTACAAAAGAGACTTTTGTATTCACGAGTATGATAATGTCCTCCTACGAGGCTCCCTCGCACCTGCAGCCGCTCGTGAGTACGTGTGTGTGTGTGTGTGTGTTTGTCTCCCGAGCTAGTAACGGGGTTATATTCGTGAGCACACCAGTGGAATGCGGCGTCCTGATGCTTCGAAAACGCCACGCCGCAAATATCCAGGAATAATTTTACATATATCTTAAACTCACCGCGGCGGAGCGACGAAGCTCTTACCTGTTGTCTACGACGAGAAACGGCGCATGCAAAACACCTTTATCAAGCGCCATTCTGATAGCGTTTACACGGCCGTGCATTACATTTGATATCGGTCAGCAGTCGGCTTATCTGATATTTACCCGTGTTGCGTATCGCCAATGCGCTAACTGTTATGTCGTGCCGAAGTGCCGCGTCCGTTCTTATCGCATGCCTGTCAATTAGACAAATGGGTTATTTATAGTTTATGGGTTTGTAGGTTTTGTGATATATAGGGTCTAAAGCGCGTCCCAGAAATCCGGTACATGATAAAAAATTCCGTGTTAAATTTGACACACTTCACATGTCCCGAACGACCTGCTCAAATTTTGCCGTTAATTTAACGCAAGGTAAACATGTTGAAAAGCAACACAAATATTAGGTAAAAAATTAACACAAAATTAATATGTTAATCGATACTGAAATATAAAATATGTTATTTTAACTTTTACGCATGTCGAACGTCGACTAACACAAAATGTTGAGATAACATAAACACAATATGTTAAATTAACACAGATATGTGGTCTGACGCGTGTGTAAGCAAAAGCAGCCCGTGTCGCGGAGCGGCGGAAAACGCGCCACATTTTGAAGCGGAGAGTGAAGCCTGGCCGGCAGAGAGCTCCGTCGTCGGGGGCGCGAAGTCGCGCAATCGATTGCGATATATCGCAAGCACCCCCGGCGCCGGAGGGTGCGGCGCTTGCGCGTCGGTGGGCACGCGCCGATTGGCCGGCGATGATGTCATGCAGTCTCTCCTAGGTCTCTGATATCATCTGCGGGCTTTTCTGCAGTCCACACCGACCACTCGAGCGGCGTAGCCGTGTCAACGGAGATTTTGCACTTGTGCTTAACATCCACGCTGTGCTACCCGGTCGGAGAGTCCTGCCCTGCACACCTCAGCCCGCCGGCACAGGTGAGTCCATTCTGGCATCCCTCGCGATCCTGCCTGCCCGGTTATTCCTGGACGGTGTCTAACACAGCTCACGACGACGTTTCACCAGCGCACGTACACACGTCCGTCCACGTCGGTGTAAACACACGTTCGTATCGTACGGTCGTGTCTAGTCGTCTGTCTGTCTGTCCGTCGTGTGACTCAAGTCGGCCCGATTCCCGAGAGTGAACGTGATGTCCGAATCCGCTGTTCCGGTGCTGACAGTCTTGAGCGCGTGCCGCAAGTACCGACAATACTGGGCGAAAAGGTGAATGTCGTGAAATTCTGCCCGGCAGCTTATGTGTTCCGCATCCTCTTTACTTTACGCGTTTACAACGATCATAGTTCTCGCAACGATAACTGCGCTCGTGAACACGTGGGATCGTCGGGCGGTGCAGTCGTGTCGATTCTTTTTTTTCTCCTCAATATAGACGTCTCCGTCTTCGCAAATTGTTTCGGTGGAGTCAGCGGCTATGTGGGTGCGCGAAATATAGAATCGGAGGAGCTTGGAGCCGTGTTTTCCCGTCGCTTACGTAACCCGCGAGAATAATATCGGGGCTTTGTTGACAGGCGCGAAACGCTATAGCGCTTGAGCAGCACGCTTTGTGACATGTTTTTTTTGTTTTCCTCGCACAGGTGTATTGCAAGTTTGCAAGTATAACCTTCGAGAAATCTGCTCGGGCGGTCGTAAATCCGTGAACTAACGACTTGTCATTCTTTTTGACACCCTGTGTCTCGAGTGTCAGCGATTTTCGCTGTCGCTCGATGCTCCAATTTGCGGTGGGAAACACGCACCGGCACTTGGCCCGGCAAGTTTTTATTTTCGAAAACATTGTCAACGACCGGTAAAACAGCGTGCGCGAGTGAACGTTGAGCGAACTCGGATCTCGAGGGGATAATTGCATTGCCGTGCGAGCATGATATATACCAGGCCGCTGGCCGCGTTTCGCCGGGGCGTCAATGGGATATATGAGTTCGTATAAATATATAGGACAACGATCCGAGAGAGAAAGAAGAGAGAGAGAGGCTCAACTCTACTTGTCGTAACGCTAGTTGTTTTGTTCTACGAGGAACTTTAAAGCCCGGACTTTCGGAGGTGCTTCACGCCGACTGGAAACTGCGGCGAAAGTGCCGCTCTTATGGCTGTCGGCATATATATAATATATCCACGATATGTTGAACGAATTGCCGGGGTATTTCGTTGGCGAGAGTATTCTAAAGTGAGAGTATTCTAAAGGGAAGCGATTCGAACTATTTGTTCTTTTTCTTCCGATGTATGGAACTATTACTTTGTAGAAGATCGTTGTTCTTATTTATGCACGCGACAGAAATAGAATCGATCTCAGCCGGCGACGAGTCGATTACGACGTTAAAGCAATCGTTAATAAATAATGTGGATCACTGAACATTTCGTTATTGTCGGAAAGAGACGCATAAATAACTTGCTTGTTAAAGCGATAAAGTAGCAGTTTGACGATGTGAAAGCTGCTTTCATTGTTCATTATTTATCACAAATTGTCGTGAAAGGTTGCAAGCTGAGATTGTATGTGTGTGTATGATGTTATCAATAATTTCTCGGTGACGGGGTAAATGCCGGAAAGTATTGAGATATCAAAGGTGCCGCGTTCTCCGGGAAACTCTTCTGTCTACAGAAGCGCATACATGAATTCTCTCGGACGTACATACGTACGTGTTCGCGCGAGAGGACCGATTGCGTCGGGCAAAACTTTCCGCATTCAAACCGGAGTTGCTTAGCACTCGACCGCCATGTTCTGTTTCGCAAGCAGCATAGCCGTAACCTCTATGAAGTGATAGCGCCGGTTCGCGCTTGCAAACCGCGATCTATCTGCGAACCAATCGCCAATTGTGCCAAATTAGAATCGAAGTCTTGTTTTTCTCCCGCTTCCGTTGCCGTATTTGAAAACACAAAACACGGCGGGGTGGTTTAATTAATTTATTCCCTGCAAATCTCACATTCTCTGCGCTCAAACAAATGTAAACGTATTATTCGCGCGCACAGTTTTGGTGATTACGCATATCGGCAACGGACGTGTATAGAAAGAGATACAATCCAGTTTCCACTTCGGAGAAAGCGATTTTCAAGAGCGAGATAGCGTTACGTAAATTTCTCTCACGGCGGTATCAGTTACGGACTCTTGTCGACAGTAAATACAATTTGCCGACGTGTTTTCGAGGCGAAATGTCTCCGAGTGCACGTGCACGACGATTCTTCCTGAGATACTATCCGATAGAACGCTGTTGTTGTGCGAAGCCGAGAGGATACGCAATTTTCGCATTGCGAGCAATTTTTCTATATTTTATTTACAGCTGTCTCATTGTAAGACACCGTCCCTGTATAAATTGTGATGGCCCGAGTCGAAATTTTGATGTTACCCTGACGTTCTTAAGGGTAATTTACGCCTACTTAAACAACCTATAGACTAATAAAAATCTACTTTGACGATACTGATACTTTTCAATTTCTCTCTTGAACCTTTGATTCTACAGATTGAATTTTAATGCTACATTGAGAAAAAATTTGTTTACTTGCTCAAGTAAATACTTGCTACGGAACATTGGAATAGTTTATTTTACTTGGATTGTATTATTACTTGGAAGTAAATATTATCTGAAGTAATTATTCAAGTAATATTTACTTAATCCAAATAAAATAAACTATTCCTCTTTAGCAAATATTTACTTGAACGTAACAATTTTTTTTCAGTGTACCTTCAACAACCTATTTTGACGCTGAAACAGCAGAAACTGAAATTTAAGACATTATCGGGGTTAAAGTAGGTAACTATATTGTATTATTAGAATTGAAAATGAATCTATTTTACTATCTTAGCTCTTACTGGGTTGTAGAATTAAAGGCTTAACATAGAGCGAAAATTTCGACTCGGAACATCGCTTGTACTAGGAAGAAATTTATCTTTACACGATTTGAGCTGTCTTGACTTCGATATATGTATATCGACAGGTTCGCAACGAGCCGGGGAAAATTAAAACGTTGCCGTTACAGCGTCGAGACGCGCGTTTTTCTCTCGCAGAGTCGTAAATTCGCGCGCGATCGCGCGAAGCACCAATTCTGATACTGAAGCCTCGCCGTTTACGACATCGCGAAGCGATAAATACGCGACCCAGCATCGATTTAAACGATCATAAAGTAAGCGACGTTGGCGCGATGCTGCGGTTGACTGTGCGCTCGCGTGGAGCGCGCTTCACCGTCTAAATGGAGCGCGCAGAATCCCGAAACCGTCGGAATGTTCTCTACGTTGCGGACGATTTAATCGATGCGGGCCGCGATATTATTTTCGCGCGATTAACCACCGACGGACGAAGCATCGTAAGAAAATAAAACAGCCAGCGGTTCGATATTCCAAAACTGATATCGAGCGGACGTTTGTTTCTCGACGAAACGATCGGTGGAATAATAGAAAAGTTCGAGAGGTGAAACAAAGGACGGATTCATGACTGATATTTTTTTCGCCGTGGCGGTATTATTTGTGGATCGACCGCAGATGTCGCGGCTAAAGGGGCATTCGGTGTATCTTGGGATACACCGAGTACATGTCGAAGGGCATGACGGCGGAGGCTCGCGCCAATGGGAATAGCGCGGTCCTCGCCTAGCCTTGCGCCAACGACATATTTATAGTGATGTGCGTGGGTCCAGGACGGAAGGCGAGACACGGGAGGGTGGGAAAAAATATATACGCGCGCGTCCCACGCACGCACAGGCACGCACGCACGACACACAGCGGCGCAGCGCGTACGTACGTTACAGAGGCGATTCGCACCCTTGGCACGCGAAAGTGCCCTTTGGGAATTCCACTCCAAAAGTGCATTTTGGGAATTCCACTCCCCTCTCCTTCCTTCTCCCCAACCTCCACCCGCTCCTCGTGGCTCTTCGTTTCAGCGTGTGTGCCCTCCTTTTGTGCCTTCCTCTGCTCCCCGCAACGCCGCTTTGCGGCTTGCCGGGCATCCCTGAATTCGCTCGCGGACGGACTTTTGAGCGCTCGAGCGTTAAAAAATCTGCAGCGCCTCTCGAAAACGCTGCCGTACGACGCGAGCTTTTCTCCTCGTTTTATTACGTTGTTGCCCGCTGTCGGTGGACGGGGGTTGAAAGGGGACTTCTACTCCGTTCCTCGGAAACGCAGCCCGATATGTGTGTTTTGACGCGGTGAATCATCCGCGCGGAGTTCCATTTGGCAACGCTGAGTGTTGTAAAATTGCTGTTATTTTTGCGATGCCGTCAAAAGCGTCGTCCCGACGAGATTTTCGACGATCTGCATTCATGTTCGCCGATACGGCGGACGGATACGTGTGTCGAGTCGTGTTCAGATGGGGCACATTCCCTCTGTCGCGCGACGATTCCGTCGGGAATTGTCTTTCGCGCGCGACCACCCCCGCGATTCGTGCCTATCATCATCGGGCGTGGATCCACGGGGTAGGAAATAATTGCGTCATTAGGCCGGCAAATGGGCGTGATCGCGGAGAACGAAGGCCAAGCAGGTCTTAAGCGTTATCTCCTCGATGTAACGATCGATTTGACGGAGCAGGAGCGAAAGAAGAACGGACGACCTGACTAGAGCTAAGGATGAAAGAGGTAAAAAGAGAGAAAGAGAGAAAGAATAAGAAAAGATCGAAGAGAAAGAGAAAGTGAGCGGAAGAGGGAGAAAATGCGCGATGTGGGTGAGTCGTGTTAGCCAATCAGAAACGCAAACATCGGGGCGCCAGGGGTAAGGAATTCTTCTTCTTCCTCGCCTCGTCGTCGTCTGGCGTTGGTTATCAACGTCGTCATCTTTACACCCCCGCAGTGCGGGAAGTTGCTCGAGAACTTGGGAGATCCGTCAAACCTCTGTACGTATGGCGTGGTTCGACTTGGCGCGACTCCAATCCCGCTCCGGCGGCTCGTCCGTCCCTTTTCTTACATTAGTTTCCGAACACGCCCGACGGGGTGTGGACGGTAGAATGCGTTCATCAGCCGAATGCATCGAGACGCGAGGATATCCCTCCGTCTTGCGCACAGACCGTCGATTACCTCCCAAGCGCACACTGATCTTCTTCATATCGGTGGGTTTTTTTTTTCTTTGTGCTGTACTGATCGTGGGTATGAACTTTTACGTGTAAAAGGGGTCAAGCGCGCCTCTCCGTGTCAAAAGACCTGTGATATAATGTACCTACGATCGATCGCAGATGCGCAACACTCCGGGCTGTATATAGGCACACGGTTTGTTGTGGCTATTATTAACTATGAGGTACCGGTCTTCTACTTCGTTTGCGAGCAGGTGTAATGACTGCCGATAAAAGAAGAAAAACGCGCGCGACGCCCACGTAGAACTTTACTGCGAATTGGCTGAATCAGCTTGCGCTATTTCAGTTTCGCGATAATCACTTCGCCGTGATGTCACTCCTATCGATTTCGGTAAGCGGCGCAATAAAGCGCGTGAGTCATCGCGACCCCGGTGCAGTTGCACGGAGAGGGTGGCACGCAGGGCTGCGCGATCCGTAGTCTTACGGGCCGGATCTAGATTGATGTGCTCGCAGGACATCCTTAACGTACCGTGTAATTCGGTTCTTCCTCATGTCGCGACACTGCAAATCGCTTATTTGAAAGCGTTCGCGGGCGAGCTGCGTTTTGTTCCGCGCGAGTCCGGCTGTCTGATTTACTCGAGACGCAGGTGCGCGTGCTGCATTTAATCCCGCAGCCTTCCGAAAGGTAATTATCTCGTTAATTACTTCGTACAAACCATAATTATTATTGCGTTAACCTCTCGTAAATTGACTCGTGTGTTTTCCTTCGCCCGTCGATTTCGCCCGGCGATAAATCGAGACATCTCCCGTTTAGTCCCGTCCGGGCTTTTTCCACTTTCCGGCTAACCTCGCTTCCGTCATTGATTTTTCATAGAAACTTCCGCCCGTTATTCCTAACAACAGTTTGAAGCGTCTCTCGCGTCGGTCCAAATCCTTTAAAAAAGTTCCGAGAGCCCGTGACGGAAGTTCGCTATAGCTGGCCGAAGACTTCCCGGAAGACATCCCGCGATCACATAAAGTCTATCGTGGCGGCATCAGTTTTTACGTATTCCGGTAAAACGACAGGTCATTCGTTTCTCCCGCCGAAACTTGTAACGTTACGTGCGTACACATTCGAGCGAACTTCGACGGACTTCCGTGTGATCACGCCCGACGACGGTGTTATTTAAAATCCGTTCTGGAATCATCGCGCGTTGTGTCTGCCCGGAAGAGCCACTTCGCTAGGGGCGACGGCTCCTTCTTTTACGTTCCGACCGTTTTGCTTTGTGGATCACGTTAAAATCGTGAAAAGCGGCCGAGACATCGTGTGAGTCTCAAAAGCCTCGCAAGGGAATTATCGCATAGATGGGAACGAGGTGGAGTAGGCACGGGCTGCCTACGACGAGAAAGGGTAAGGCCCGTGTAAGGAAGGAGGCTGGCAACGGATGCGAGTGATACAAGGGAGAAGAGAGAGAGTAAGAGGGGAAGGAGGGGAGAGAAGGAAGGGAAGGTTGCACTTATAAATCGCTTAATCGCTGCTTTTCACGGATCAGAAACTTTAGAAAAACTTTTCCCTCCCCCCCCCCCCCCCCNTTCGGCCGCCCTTTCGTTCGCGTCGGCCTCTCCCGGCATCGCTCGCGCGTTGAGAATGCTTGATGCACACGAAAAGCGTTTTGCGACGACCAGCCGTTGCGTCGTGCGTGCTTCTCCATAACGCTCGAAAAATCGCGGCGGTCCGCTCATTCTATCCGCGGGGCAACTCTCCGGAATGGAGTCGCAAAGAAATAAGGTATGTTGTGTAATTTCCTCCGCACCGACCAAAGGAAGTGCCGTGAGCAGCCGGGTACTCACCAAGTGTATGTGTACAAGTACGTCTTGCGGACGTTTCTTCAGAATAATTGTTTCTCGTAATTATACTCACGGAAAAGTTGAGAATGACGCAGTGTACTTATTTAAAGCGGGATGTATTCATTTCGACGCGTCTTACGATTTATCTATGATGTGAAAGTGGGATAATTACTTGTGAAAGGCCGAAGGGGATTCGATCGATTTTACTCGAATATCGAAGTCTCGCTTCGCGTTCGCGAAGGGTCAACTTTCGCGCGTGAAACGTTTAAACGGATTCGCAATGAAAAATCTCCGGCCGCTATAAGCGACCCGTTAATTTCAAACGTTTCTCGTCTGCTGCAAATCCAATCCCGGCCAAGCTTGGCCACCCTCGAGTCGCATAAACCGCATATCAACGACGGTAACTGGGGGGCGTGCGCTTCCACGAGAGTAATGATCGTCCGATGACGACTGTCACCACGCTGCGCCGGTCGCGTGATGAGCGCGAGCACGCTGGCGCGATTAAATTATATGACACAATGCAAATGCTGAAAGTTGCTCGCATCATATACACGGGACAGCTCGAGCTCATCGTGCCACCCTCCAGCCCCGACAGACAGACACACATACAGACACGCGTACACAAGCGGACGTGTACACCGCGGCCGAGTCCCGCTTTTGTGTTTCTTTCGTAATCTTTTTCCACGTAGTACATTCTGGCGGGTAAATACGGTGAACATGACGTCTGTCAATACGTATCATTCAACGCGCGATCACAACCCCTTCTGATTATGCGTCGGATTCACGTATCTCCAATGAACAGTGTACAGAAGGGCGGGCACACATTCGTTCGGATTCGCGCGCTTATCCGCACACGCGCCGACCGACGAAGATTAAAGCGATCACCGAGCATCGATTGTGCTCGCGATTAATGCTCGTCTGCCTCAGACTCGCCTTTTTGTTTATCCCTGTAGAACGTGCGATTCCGCATTATCGACGCCGGCGCGCATCCCCGTCCGTTCGCTCGTTCGTTCGCCCGCTCGTACGTTCGTTCGTTCTCCTCGGTCCCCTTTTTCATTATTCCGCGAAGTCGAGTGGGTGTTACTTTTTTTTTTCGTTAACGTCGGCGAGTATGTTTTTTTACACGCCGCCTTTACCGATAACTCATCACAGCTTCATTTTCGCTGCTTTCCGACGGCGAATCTCGCTTCCGATTCTAACCGTGACTAGTTGTTTGATTTGTCTACGTATCGCAGCGTGTACCGCGCTCGGAAATATTCTCGGATTATCCGATAGCGCCGCGAAAGAACGTCGTTAATGCGAAAACCTAGTTAATAATGCGGCGAATAAAAAGAAATTCCAGCTGTCGCGATCGGAATTTAATTGTCTCTCCGTTGAATCCACCGGTGCAACCTCGCCGCGTCGCTTCTAATTATGATGCGTTCGAACGCTTTGGAATGCTCGATGTTATTTTAACAACCCTCGTTACGGAATGAAGCTTTCACTGTCGGATCGCACGGCGAATCCAAATGTTTAATGGACATTCTCGCGGCTGTGCTTTAGTTAATTACTTCGTCCAGACACGATTTCGATGATTTTTACGCGTCTCCCGCACTTTTCTGCGAGATACAATTCGGAGGTTTCGAGCCGAGGGAGTAAGCGAGACAGTGTGCCGGGAAACCGCGCGGATTCTCCGCGCAACGATTCATCACCGATAGCCTGTGCCGTTCTCTCCGTGACGAACCGTTATCAATCTTGCTAATGCCACGAACCACCCTTCTGATTATCATACCGGCGGCCCCGGCGTTGCATTGCAATGAAGCGGAACCTTGAACAACGCCCCGATATTTGTCCCCGCGGGGAGAGCGCGAGGAAAATCGCGGAGTCCCGCTTCGCTTCCACCTCACGTCCCATTCTTAAGTCTCTCACCGGCTCTTTGTTCTATCCCCGGTATTGTCAAGAGCAGTCGATTAAAGGTGGAAAAAAGGGCGCGATTTATTTCCCCGACAACGAGCGCCGGTCGAAATAACGAGCGCGCTCGTGAAATTCGCGCCGGTGTCTCGCTCGCTGGAAAAATGTTACCGTCGCGGTGATGATTGTTCCGCATCTCGTGTGTGCGCTCATACGCGCGGCTCGTAATGAAGACCAGAGAGCAGCGCGTAATGCGAAACGAAAGTGACGTGCGCCTCTGTTCTACAGCCCTGTCTACTGCCCCATTCTAATTAAGCAACATCATAAACACAGACACACACACACACATCAGCCCCGCGCATATGCTCGTTCGCGCTCTCTTTCCCGCGTCTCCCTCCATCAGCCCGATTCGGTCATGCATATGCCAAGTGACTGGCATGTCCCAAAGCTGTTTTCCAATTGGCTAGTGTCCATAATTGAAGTCGGGGGAGCATCGTACATTCGAGCGCAGCCTTAAACGATCGTAAGGGCCCGATGGAAGGGCGCACAGGTCCATCTAGTTCAATGGCATGAGAGGGGGAGGAGGAGACGAGGACTTCAGGCGAGTGGAGTATTCGGCGGAATCGAGACAATAGATTTAAGGTGTCCCGGGGAAACCCCATGGATCTCGCACGCGCGACGCGGTGTGCGGTCAATTGCCGCGAGAGAGACTCGTGTATACCGTCGTCGAGCAGGAAATCGTCCGTCCCTTCTCTCTTACTCGGTCGGGTTCATCTACCCGAGTGTATTCTGAGGATTTAGCGAGGCTCGCCGAAGTGTTTACCCCCCCCCCNCCCCCCTCCCCCGTCCGACTCGGCAGGGCAAATTTGCTCAAGGGAACTCGCTGATTATCCGTCGAGAGGGTAAAAAGACGCCGAGAAGAGCCAAGACGCTTATAAATTGCTGATTAAGAGCGGGCGCTCTTGTTAATCGAAAGTTCGTGCGCGCGGGTCGCGCACGTGGTTCACTCGCGATGTCGCGCGACGGTTCCTCGTATCGCTCGACCCGTCCGTTTCCTTCGATTTCGTCCGAATCGTCGAATGAGATGAACGGCGAACACTGACGACGTAACGTCGCATCGGGGGTCGATCCGCGAGAAAAGAACCGGCGGAAAGTTTCGAATGATTTTCAACGGCAAGGTCGGATTAACGCACGCGTGTCGCGTCATCCGCAGATTCGTAAGTGTTCCGTCTGTTTATCGATTATGCGGCCGGCGTCGCGAGAAAACTTTTCCCATCAGGCGTAGGAATAACGAAATTTTCCGCGGCGACGCGGACCGCCCGTTTCACCCGCTCGTATTTACGAGCGACGAGGCCGTATTACGGGAGAATCTCTCCGCGATACTCTACATTAATATCGCCCTCGGCCACGACGTTTCTCCGGCTCCCGTCTCCCGCACGAGAGTATCGATTTTTCGGCCCCGTCCAATGCGTCCGGCGATTTGTACCGAAAGCTTCTTTCCGTCGGCGACCTTTTACCCGCGCGACGGTCGAGCGATGTACGAGAGCGGCTCTTTCTCTCTCTCTTTCTCTCTCCCGCTCAGGCACTGCTCTCCACGACTTCCTCTCTCCGAGGAAATCGGTTTTCAACTCGCGTTACGGCGCCCATTCAAACGGCGCTTCCATTCGCGACGCCTTCGTAATTTCGCCCCGCGGAAATTTGTATCGCTCCGAGAGCGAGCGTTAAACGACCGGCCGTTGCGATCGTCGCCCGACCTGAAGTCCGACGAACGGAACGGAATTCATTCCGTTCGCGTCTGAATTCGCGGGACGAATTAACCTGCCGATGAAATATTATAAATTCCGGAGCGCCGCGTTAATGGCGACGCATAGTTCGTTTAATGGGAAGTGTAAAGGAAACCATTACCGAGACTTCGCCGAGGGTCGCCGCGTTATTTTGCCAGTTCGTACTTTCTGCTTCGCAATTTTTACATGGAAATCGAGCGCGTCCAGGGACGCGGAGTCGAACGTAACCGCGACGTGACAAGTTTCCTCTTTTTGACATCCTGACGTAAACATGGCAGGAATCAGCACCGGCGAATATCCTCGCGTCGCGACTATATACGCGCCAACCGCTCGGATGGAAAATACCGCTGGGGTGACTCTTCCTGTTTTGAATATTACTCTCCAGCGGCGGAAGCTTTCTCCGTGGAAAGTAATGCACCACTCTACGGATAAGTAGAAAGAACACGACGTCAAGTGAATACGCCGCAGAGAGAAACAATCGATGCGGCGTCGCGATGAATTGACACGATTCGATGCCGCGTTTCTGTGTACCGGCGTCTCTCCTTCGCGATTCAAATTCGATGGAAACAGTTTTGAAATGTATCGAGAGGAAATTAAGGATAAAACTAATGATAGTGATATCACGTCAATTTGTTACAAAAATACCGAGCGTATATTGAGTGTAAACAAATAATGCTACCGTAATATTTACTTGATCCGAGTAAAATCGTCGCTTCGATACTTCTTGGCAAATATTATTAGAAGTAGAAGCACAATTGATCATATATAATATGATATTTCCGTCGTATAAGCAGATAATTACTTGTATGTTTTACAACAATTGCGACAAGTATTAAATTTATAATACTGTAAGGATATCGGAGAATTTATTTTCAGAAAATACTTACCGGAAAATACTTACGGAAAAGTCTAAATTTAAAACTACTAGGTTCCTTCAGTGGAAAATAAAAGATTACACAAAATTCTCGTAAATACTCCCTTAAATTTAAAACCACTTTACAATCACACTCGGTAATTCATTTACAAATTAATTAATTACAATAGTACAGCGTTCAAGTATTTACTACGAGCTTTAAAATATACTTAAATTGATTAAAAAATATTATTGATTTAAGAGGCTGAAAAACCGGGCCATTTCGTTTACTTCATTCCAACACTCTAAGACACTTTAGTCGCCGAGTCGCCGTTAATTATCCAAACGCGTTGCAACGCGTCGTTTCGCATTAGTAACACAATAATAATAATCCAGTATTATATTCGAAGATCGCAGCTTGGACGTTGATCTACGCCCGAATCGCCCCTCGCCTCGCGCGCCGCTGCGGAGGGTTTCAATTATGAACTAATTACGCCATGTGTACACGTACGGAGCAATTACCGTGTACACGGTGACACATGCCGGCCGCCGTGTTTCGTCCGCTTTCGGCGTAACTCCGTTCCGCTGAATGCGTCGTTAGCAACGCCACATGTGACGTTACACACCGCCTACGGGGGTGGACGATGCGTCCCTTACGTTTTCCGGGAAACGATCCATCGACCGGCGCGCAGCCGGTGCGTCCCATCCGGGAATTTCTTATCATCGCGTTATCGAGGCTCTCGGCTCGCAACCGGAAGCGGCGTTTGCATGCATGCGCGCGCGAGAGATCGCGTCGACGAAGACGCGCCGCAGGCGGTGCTCCCTTCGTCACTTTCATGCGACTTCGCCGACTCTTTTCCTCGCCGAGCGCATCAAACGACGCGCGCCCCGACTCGGGAATCGCGTTTCGAGCTTCCGCACCGATAAGCTCGCGAAGACGATTCAGCCGCGGCCGTGATTGCGGCATCCGGAGGGCGAAATTCTCCCCGATCCGCTCTGGATCGAGAAGCACGCGTTTCCTGCAACTGCAGCTCGCGTTCCCCGTTTGCCTTAATTAGCTTCCGTTCGGTAGTAGGTAAGGGCGGAGGGCAAGACACGCGGCCCTGCCGGTGTGTCGTAAAAGCTCTCTCGAGAAGCCTCTTCGGAAGGGCGGCCGTTCGCTCGCTGGGCGGCATTATTTTCGCGAATGTCGCGAACACTCCCCGAACGAGCGACGGTTCACGAGCATAATCTCCCGTCTTTTGATTCCACGTCGCATTCGGGAGTAAACGTTCGGAACGCCGTGGTTAACGCCGAGATCGCGTTCGAGGGAAGGAAGCATCGGAAAGGGAAATTTATCGCGCCACTTACGGAGATTGCGGCGGTGCTCGGAATGAAATCCGCCTTTGATGCTTTTGTACGCTGCTTAGCCGGTGTTCGGAACGAGCTACGCGATACCACCGTGCCAAGTATGTATCTTTCGTAGCAGTGCGTTTCCTCGCAAGACGTACGGGAGCAGGGAAACTTGAGTTGAATTATGTTCAATGCGACGCGGCGTGTACAGAGCTACGTATAACTTCTTGCAACGTCAACGGTCTCGTTATAATTATAATTACGCAATACGTCTTAATTTCCAACGTTTGTTCAGTCTTGATAACTTGCTAACGTTTCCTCTCGATCATGTTTAACTCCATGAAGCCCCGTGTACGTAATAATGTATATTAACTTCGGGCCCTCCCCAACTTTCGTCGATATAATATTATCAATCCATCTTAAGTGAAGCTGATATCCCTAATTCGTGAGAAAAATGTATCTCCAGCTAAGAAAGTTCGATACATGCGATCGCATGCAAAGTCATCGACGCTCGGCTTTATACATTAAATTATTTGTGAAAAAAATGTAAGAATATTCTATTTGTGAAAACGTTGTCGAATGTTTTTCAACGACTATGTTATAAACAGCGGAGGGTAAATCTTTTTTTTCGAATAAAACACTTTGAATATTTTCTCATTTTTACAACGCCCGATACACTTAATTAATGCACATTCAGAAAATCGTACTCTGACGGCCAATTTTACTCGAACGAAGAACTTTCCGTCGGGAACGTCCTTTAAGACGATCTTATATATCACGACATTTTACTCCAGTGGGACAGATGTGTGGGCCTTAAAAGGATCAAGCTCGCTCTTAGAGAAGCAACGTCGTTCGAACGTATTTGGAACACGCCTCTTCGCGGTTACAATATCGGTTCTTCAATTCACCGGTGCTCGACGAGTCGCTCGTTTGCGCCGCGACTTACTCGCGCGTTCTACAATTTCACGGCGGTCTTGGTGGCGTACACTCCGCACGCGTCTCGTTTTATCGATAGACACGGGATACCGGAATCGCGGAATTGGGGGTGGCAGCCGGAGCGGTGCGCATGGTTCGTTTTACCGATCTTGCCTTTTCCCCTTGACATTCGACGCCACCGTCGTATGCGGGCGATGTACGGGCGGCGAGGCCGTTCAAGTTTTAAAATTCCATAGATGAACGTGATACGAAATCAATGCGGACCGTGAAATATCTCCGAGGTGGCGGCGGCTCCGTCGTTCCGACCCTTTGCGATCCGCTTACGCGGTCACGTGTGTGGGCCACAGGTGTACGCGTGTTTCCGCATGCACGCGGAGTCCTTGACTTCACCGATGATGTATTCCGAATATGACGTCATGCCCGGCCTGGACCCCGGCGTGATCGAAATTCAGATGAGAGAGCGCCGGACGTCGAAAACCTCGGTACACGTCGCGACAAACACACACACGCATACACACATGACAGACGGATACCGAGCTTTGCCATTTCGCGGACGGATACGACCCTCGGGCTATGTTCACGTCGCATCGTCGCGGAATGCCGAAGATGCATTAACGTTGAACGGCCGTTGCCAGCTGCAATGGGGTGTCTCGTATCGTTATTTTGCAGCGTCGTGTACGGGAAAACCGATATCGTTGCGTACAAACACGTCGCTCGCAAAATCAAAGTCATCGATACGTAACACCCGCTGCATCCTCTATCGGTGATTTCGGTGTATCGATGTAGATATTTATTACGGTATTCTGTTGAATGTTTCATTCGTCCTCGCGCACACTGTGCGCGTCGAAATGATTCTATTTAATCCCATCGTGCTACCTTCTTCCCTTTTTTCACTTTATAGCCGCCCTTGATGTTTGCCGACTTATCGCAGATTCGTAATCTCGCTGACCTTCACCCTCGCGCGATTGACGTAAGGTGTGTAGGCTCGTGCCGTGTAATGATAATTCATGGCAAACGTTATTCATACCAGAAGTTCGTCCGAGGTTATCGCGGTAGTTTGCCCTGGGGGCAGTCAGGGAAACGCACCCCTTGTGGGCAGCGCTCTCTCTCTCTCTCTCTTTCTCATTTGCCCTCCTTCTCGCTCTGTTTCCTTTTCTCTTTCCATCTCGCGCAGAGCCCAGTGCCGTCCCTGGCCATGCAAAGTGAGCCAGGGGTTGTTAGATTAAACTCCAACCCCTCGCGACGCCCCGGATGCCTCCGACGCCGCGACGGGTTAAAAACAGACAGAAAGAGTATGACTCATCCCTCAGCAATGACTCGAGCCTCGCGCGAGAACGAACAATTGAACTGGTTTGCGTGCAAGCCCTTTCGAATCATATACAGGATGTTTCATAACATGTGGGCATAATCTCAGAAATGAATTCGCGACACAAAAATAATGTCGGAATGTTTATGTGAATATCTGTCTTGTCTGACCTTCTTTCCGACTTATAGACGTTTTTACTCATTCTTCGTTAGAAACTGAACTAGCGTAGCGTCTTCACATATTTCTGTCGTTAAAAGAAGTGCTCAAAGTGACCACACCTTAAACTTGAAGATAAGTTTCTGATCATTGATTTTCTAATATATTCGAATGTTCTGGATGTTGTTCTGATTCATTGGCAACCTTCTTCAATATTCTAATGGAGTACATCAACGTTATCTACCATTGTAAATCATAAATTTTAAGTAATTCCATATGTAAGAATTCGATGGATTTAAATCTGGCGATTTAACAAAGTTAACAAACTTGAAAAGAATTAGTGAAATACTAAGATACCTGTAACTCGGGAACAAAGTTAGATAGTATAAATATTTACACGAACTTTTTGCGTCATTTTTGTATTCTGATTTTTGTATTTAAATTCATTTCTAAAATTATACTCACACGTTGTGAAATACCCTGTATATTTATGTGTATATGAATGCTGAATACCATTTGTGGCGCAAAAGACACGAGAGTCTAACACGAATGACGACTTAGAAGATTGCGAGCACTGGTTGGAACAAGAAGAATATTCGTTGCTAGAATCAGATAAAGTCTGATCTTTCTTATTTACATGGGAGTTTGCAGCCGTACCGTCAGATTTCCTGGTAAGCGGAAAGATCGATCGGATCTATTACATCTTGCTTGGCTAGGTCACTGACAAATTTCGCGTATCGAAGAACAAAGAGATGTCCGCGTTAGATATCAAAGGGGTCTCAAACAAGTGGGTCCGCAGGGGACGATTTATTCCACTGTTGGAAGTAGACTGCGCGAATACATTATTACAGAAGGATACTGGAAGGGTTTCGGGTCAATCGGCCCGACGATGTCGACACGCTGGCGAACTACTTTCATATCTTCGCTCGTGAGACTAAAGTGATACGCAGTGTGTATCAACAGAGAGTCGGACGTTATTCCCGCGAGCTTTTAGACTTTCTACATTCGAAAAGATGACGTTACATTTGCGTCACGTTTATTGCAACGATCGAACGATACCCGAACGGAGGAAACGGAGGCAATTACCAATAACGTTCGCCTCGAAATTCGTACGTAAAGATCATCGCTCTTTTTTGCGCTGTAAACTAAGACTGCGAGGAAGATAAAACTGCCGCTGCACTGCAGATTCCGTAAGTGCATGACCCATTTCAGATCCCGTATTTGGCTGGCGCAGTGGCGGTGGTCGTAAAAAAACGATGAATCCGCTACGATATCCGATCCGGAATATCTAACGTCGGCGTGATCCAATCTCGTAAAACTTTCGGAATCGGCGCGCCTACCGGTTTCCAGCAAGATGTTTTAAATTTTTCAAATCTCTCCCCAGCATCTCGCGTGAGTCCCGTTCCTATTCATTCCGCCTGCCCCCTCGATTATTTCCATGGAAACGTTTCGGACGAAGCCTTTCAACGAAGCATCAATCTCGTTCGAGCACGGATTCTAATATACCCGTGCGCGCGGTTAATTATTCGTCCCGACAAAGGAGCTGTCGCGAAGACTCGGGTCGATAATCACGAAATTTCGTTCGCCTCTCGATAATCGCCGCTCCTTGATAACGAGGCGGAACCCGCACGCTCGCGCACGCCAAGAAAGCACTTATCCTTTTAATCTCCTAATTACGCGCCGTAACGGCTAATTCCCGGATCGAAAGTGGAGGATTACCCTCCTCCCCGCCTAATGTTTCCCGCTCGCACGGAACTGTTTACTTTGCGACCTCTGTACACACCGGGTGCATTAATCGACCGCCTTTCCTCCTGTTGACTTCCCGAGAAACTTTCGAGCGACTAATAAACTCGATCGATTCAGCATCGGCTTTCGCTAACGAGCGAATCTGTTAACGAACGATTAACGCGCGTCAATCGGGACGGATCTCTTCTGGAAACTCGGGGCGTTGCTGAAAAATCATTTTCCTCTTCCGTGGAAAACGGTTGGAAGGCATTAACGCCCGAGCGAAAGTGCGCGTGGGTCACGCGAGAGACGTTCGGCGGAATAGACGTTACGGTTCGCGAGCTTTTCTTCACCCTCCGCCTCCGTCGCGATGGTATAACTAACTTTTCTTGAGCACCTAATCCAATTTTCGCGCGTATAAAGGGGAGGGGGAGGGGGAGATAAAGTGCTCGCGGGAGGAAAAGAATAACTTGTAGAGAAAGAGTTTCGTGGGCAAACGCTCTTCGCGGCGTCGTGTCGTGCGAAGGTCCACTTTGGCGCTGCTCGCCACTTGGAAATCTTTTGAGATATCCGCCGGCGTCGAAGTGCCCGATCGCTTGATCGGAGCATAATAATGGCCGGGAAGTTTCTCTTACGACGCCGGCGCTCGGTGTTTTCCTTTTTTCGCAAGATACTCACGAAGATGAATCGGCGGCGGCTGGTCGAGGAGCCGTGGAAAGTAATGGACGGTGTTTCTCCATCGCGCCAACGGTATCGCTCAGAACACGAAGATTCTATTAGTACCACGGATGCCATATAATACAATCGCGTGTCGAGCGACGAGTGAAGCGGAGAGATTGAATGCTCAGTGAGGGATGCGCTCGTTCTGTTTGGCAGATAACTTCGTCGATACTTGACGAAGAATTGGTATTTCGACGATGAGAGATGATATTGGTATTTAATTTATACAGGTCTCTTATAGACGGAATTTCCTCTCAGGTAGGGTCTGGTCAAAGGCTAACGACCTTCTATCTGCTGTTTCAAGAGAGATCGGGTGAAAGTTGAAAAGTTCTTCAAATCGAGAAAATGATTATCGAATTGCGAACATGAATTATAGAATATTTATATGTGACACCAATTGAAATACACGTTGTATATATGGATTGCATGATTTTAGAAAAGAACATTGAATTGGTTGTAGAGAGTCCGTTCGTAAAGATTACGTGTCTTCTTCACTCGAGTCTCGTCTGCTTTTGAGAGAGAAATATTACGCGGCAAAAGTGCACAAGTTTAATAAATAATCCAGAATATTACCCTGTCACGCGAACAATAACGACGAAGCGTGACTCAATGGCCGTCCAAAAAGAAATACAATGACCGTCCGAAGAAACGAATAAAGGTGACGGGAATGAAGGAGGAAGGAGACCAGCGTCGCTCGTAGGCACAGCAGTGTTAAGGTGAATTCATTTTTTTCTCGGCAAGGCCTTCATTCACGCAAAGGATTTGCACAAGCTTGGAATATGAAAAAGAAAGAGAGAGAGAGAGAGAGAGAGAAAGAGAGAGAGAAAAAGAAGTAACGGAAGAGGGCAGAAAAGAAAGCGCGTCTTACGAGACCCTCGCACGCGTCACCCTCCCATTTACATTACATCCACCACCCGCACCTTTTCTCCAAATCCCCCTTCTTTCGCAGACGTCCATGTTTCTCCGTTGCCTTTTCGCGGGACTTTGTTCTCCCCGAAGAACTGAGGATGGTACATCAAGAGCTTGCAATCTCATTTTGGTTAGGACTTAAGTATCAATGCTTCCTCGTGGGAACTTCTGAGTCTCTTTGCTACTTTCAATATTCGGAAATATTACGGAATACCTCGCGCCGATTTTTAAGTCCAATTCGACAGCCATGTTTGCGTATTTATATTGCGAGCGTTCGTCGCCCAGCTCAAGGAAACGTGGGGAACGCGCGCCCTTCGAGCGTACAAACGACTTTTCTTGCAACACGCGCAAACGTGCCGAGAAGGACGGGGATTCTCATTTGAGGCATGAGCTCGAATCGCTGCTGACGTTGCTGACGCTACACTACGCGTCCTTTCGTCACGTTCCCGCGAAAGTGTATTTCCTCATTAGGTTCGCCGGCAATCCCAAGACGAAGGTTAGCGTGGCACGACTCGTAGAGCGGAGCAATGCGTTGTTCCTCGTCGCAGCTCTCTTGCCGACGATAATCCTTAAGCTTAAATGGCTACGTCGCTGTTTAGTTAGTGCGCTATTTAACCGTTAACTCTTCCAGATTAAGCGTGGATTCTTTACCCTTTGACCGCACACTTCTGAAAAGTCGCTCGCACCGCAAACAGGGTCACACTGACCCTACGCGATTTTCTAAATTTCATATCTGAAGAACTGTGAGAGGAAAAAAGTTGACAAAATTCTAGCGAATGTGTATTTCTTTGCGAGATGCGTTGCGAGTGTATTTCTTTGCGGATGAAGGTTTAATATGTAACATTGAATGCTAATGAAAGTGTAACTTTGAATCTTCGACTATTGTGTCAAAGATGGGATTTACATAGCGCGTTAGCGATTTCCTTCCGAATTCTGTACGAAATTCATGAACTCCTGCATTGATGACGGGTCCTGGCTCACAATTAGCTGTCTTAAAAATTATGGGCTGGGTAGTCGATGGACGGTAGCGCGCCGGTTACCAGCGAAATGAAACGGTCGGGATCGTCGCGAGACGAAAGTTTTAATTACGTTAGACAGCGGGCAACTTCCTACTTAGAAGTCTGGCTACTATCTGAATGCAATTACGTGCCCTTTGAAACTAGTAGCGCCTACTCTTGCCTTATCTTTATTCGATGCTGCTTATTCAACCTGCTACCGCGCTGTATCATTTAATACGCTCATTCCGAAAGGCGCGTTTCTACTTACCGCGACTTTGCGCCGCGCCACTCGCAACTTCGTGCTTTTAATTGAATTTCCAGAAGTCGTGCCGGTACGACAATGCCGTCACGTGCTACTCAAGTCAAGGCACGGGACTCCACGATCGTTTCTGATAATTGTAATTGAACGACGATGTCCTCCCGATTATTGATCGACGTGGTCGCGTCTGATGTTTCCGCTTTGTAAACATGTCTCGTGCGACATGAGATCCCGACTAAAGTTAATTTCCCTTATGCACACACATGTACATCAGTGCACTCCGCGACGCTTAACGATATTAGCGATAGAAATTGCCGTCGCTTGACTTCCCTCGCCTCGCTCCCGTACGCTCGCAATCCGCGCGCCGTTTTCACCGCTCGAATTCCCTTCTTATTTTTCCCAATGCGTCCACTTAGCAGGAGCTCCGATCGACCCCCGCGTGCCGGAGTTCGATAATAGAATTTGGCTGCCCTTTGCGGAACGCACCGCTCCACGGCCGGCAGATATGCAAATGATTGCCGTGCAGCCTCCGAAGGGTGCATCGAGAGGGATGCCACAAGGAGGGTAACGGCCGTCGGGAATCCACAGTCGGGGAGGGATGATAGCGGTCCTCCGCAGACACCTGGGGGAAGGTTGCAAAGAGATCTGACAGGATCCTGACATACGCGAATATTTGGTTGCGCTCTTTGCAAGTTTCACCTTGTGAAGAGCGAGGAATAGTCAAGTGCAATAACATTCAAGCCGATCATACGCGACCCAAGTTACGCGAAAATAAGTAAATTATGTTTTCTTAACAATAGATTAATGCCCGGTTTCATTATCATGGTTTAAATCTTTTAAGTTAAGTCCTTTTCGGCCAATCGGCTGAATTGATCAATACGATTGGTCAATTCCGTCGAGTTAACCGTCGATTATATTTAAACTATGATGGCAACACCGGATGTAAATGAATCTCTAGGTAAATATTATACGCGCTAGTTCCCAGTAGAATGGAAATTTCTCATAATTTTCCCAGATATAGCACAGATTTCAATCAGAATAGCCAAAGTTGCCTTAGAATAGATTACCTCGCTGATACTAATTAGGGTTTCTGTTTTTTTACTCTTGCAAAAATAGGATGAAGACTCTTTTTCCGCAATGCAGATTAGCTATACGCTGCGGCTTGCTGCATGCGACCGTCATCGCCAGAGTTTTGACCGAATATCAGATTAGGAGATTAATGGACGGAGTTATATTTTTAATGCTACTATGCTTAATAGCATGCACGTAGCGTGTATGTGTATGTACTTGTAAAATATAAATATACTTAAGGTGTTTCGTATAATTGGTTCAGTCGTAGTGTAAAATGGAAACCAGAAAAATCTTGGAGTAAACATCGGGCGTGACCAAATAGGATTTGTTTATGGTTTTCATTTAAAATTGTATGAAACATACTTATAATCAGAATCCGCGTGGATTCTCCCAACTAGAATCCGTAATCATTTCGGGAAAAATCGGATTAGGCCCCAAATAGATCTCAAGAGACTTCCTACGCGGATTGTTGAAGATGTCTCGCTAAGATTTTCGCTAAGAACTCGCATTTGATCTCGCATCTTCGCACTTATGTCTCTTTACGACGCGTCATTGCGTTAATGTCACATATCAGGTGCCAGGTAATGTCGTCGCTCGTACCGATTTCTTCGTGGCGTTCCGATTTTACGGAAGAGTAGCCTACATAAATATCCGGCCTCGCGTAGGAAAACACTAGTGTCGGAGGACACTAGTGAGTGCGCAGGCGAACAGGGTGGCTTCATTAGCGATCCGTCTATCCCCGACGTGACACCGAAGCGACCGACTCCCTCGGTGCGCTGTATCGCGAATTGCGCTTCGCTGGGCCGGCTTGATTTCCTGTGTTTGGTCAAACAGACGGCAATGACAGACTCGACTGGCCGCGGCACTGTACACACGAGAAGGGGAGAGGGAGGTTACTAAGTTATTTCATTAAGCCGACCCGCGCCCGGGCAATAATTATCGCCGGACCACACCGTGAGATGTTTTTCCCGAATTCTGCGCCGGCCGGCGAAATGTATCTTCCGTCGCGCCGCGTCGCCTCGCCTGGTGCCATTAAAAGCGACGCGGGAAAAAATATAAGAGGTCGCTCGTTTGTCACGTTGGGTTTTGCAGTCGTTAGAGTCACAATGGCGGTCGTCACAAGTCGGGCGGGATACGTGAGATTCCTCTATTATTTTCAGTCACACACACACACACACACACCGCGCGGCTTGCACATGACACTGAGATTTATACGCGTGTGCGATTATAATTGCGATGAGAATTTACCGTTAAAAACCGTTTTAACAGTACATCAGGTGACCATACGCGACGATCGTATTTGCGACTCACAAAGGACGAGGCCGGGGAATTTCGCGAATTCCAATATTTGCACGCGGGATATGAAAAGATATTACGGTATTCGGAATTTCTCAACGGGATCCCTCGCGCCACTTCTATTTCGAACACCCCCTGCGGATATCCACCCCTTGTCTGAGGATCCACCTGAAGATCCGATACAGGAGATATTTACACGCAATTTAGGGATATTTGCCGCGGGAGTATTTCCCTTCGATCGAGTTCCAAGGATGATGGGGTGATTTCTCACGAGCCTTAGGATTTCCGCTGAGTATTCTCTACACCTTGCTAGTCATTAGTCACAATCATCTCTCTCTCTCTCTCTCTCTCTCTCTCTCTTTCTTTCTCATATCACGATAACAGTGCGACGGGAAGACGGAAACGATATTAGGTGAAATAAGATCGGCGATAAATCTTAGCTGGAAGTAAGAAATTCGAATGCATCTGATATTCATAAAAATATAATTATGAAGCCAGAACTTGTGCTTCACCCTCGCAAAGATAAAATTCGAATCCGACGTTCGTTTCCCGGCAAAATAACAATCATTCTGCGAAAGGACGTACCGTATTCGAGTATTTCGTTGTTTCGTATTCCCAATTTCGCAGTCGTCGCAGGAGGAGTCACGACTTAATCCAAGTTTCGGGCGGAACGTTTTTACCAACACGGCCCGTGTCAACGCTCCGCGCCGGCCCGACACTTTAATTCCGCGGGATTGCCTCCTCGCGCTGCCGAGGTACGACCTTATCGACTCTTCGTTTTCTCGGGCTCGATTAGAACGGAGACAAGAGGCGACGCGCATTTTGGCAAATTGCTCCGGCCCGAAGACCAAACGCTCCTCTCACTCTCGCCATTTCCCTCGCTTCCACGACCCCGCTCTTCTACGACCGTGTTCGACACGAGCTAGGAACTCGCAGGACGAGCTACCACGACGGAGTCAAATCCAATCTCGTCCTCGACGTAATTCAGTAAACCAGTTAGAGATCCGGGATGGTTGCGTGTCCATTTCCATTCTCGTCGTTTTCGAAATTTTCGTGCTCGTCGGACGATTACGAGCAAAGACATCTGAGAGAAAGAGAGAGAGAGAGAGAGAAAGACAATGTCGCCCGGTCCTCTCGGCGGTCCACCGCACGCAAGACGGGAAACAATGAATCCCCTTTGCTAATTCTACGGCCAATTATGTCCCGACGTCGCGTGGTTTTACTCCTGTCTGGATGTGCTCCTGGGGCCTGCGTGCTGCCAGCCCTTCGAGGCTTGCGGCTGAATCGTCATTTGGATTGTTTCGCGTTTCCTTTGAGTATCTCGCTCCTTTCCTCCTCTCGAGGAGCACCGACTTCATTCCTTTCCATTTTCGCGGAAATAAGCGGACAATTACGGGAGTTTAATCGATAGTTGAATCGCGCGGCAGATCGGACCCGCGTGTTAACCTTCGCTTTTCCCGCGAAGCCGGCCGGAACTATCGTCGGTTTTCCGCGCTTCTCACAATAATACCTTGATAACGAGACTGAGAGGGCCTGAGAAAATCCACGGTGCGACGGTTAGCGGAGGGCCAAATGAAGCCAAACGATAACGTCCCTTCGTGGAGGAGAGTCTTCTCAATATCATTAACGCGACTTCTCCTTTTTTCTAGCTCTCTCAGCTCCCCCTTAAATCCTTTAATCTTTAATCCGACGAGCCTGTACGTGCTCTCGTGATTCCATTCGTTGCTGGACAGCAGTTGCTGGCGGCGGGGGTGGGCGAGAGGAAAGGGTATACGCTCAGATCCATACGCGCGCGTACATGTACGCGTAGTCGCGCGGCCAGACAGCGGCTCGGCGACGGTTAAAGGGTGGTTTTAGGGGCTGAATACACGAGGGGTTCTTCGTTCCACGGATGCTCACAAACTGGCCGGAACTAAATGCTGGAACAAAAGGCGCGCCAGCGACGGTGAGAATTAAAATGCGTCTCCTCGCGGGGAGCGGGCTCCCGGTTGTTGTAGTACCGACGTATAAATTATTGCTCCGCGATAAATTCATCGGAGAAAAAGGACGGCCGGCCAGGCGCGCTCTCGCTTTCGCTTCTCCGTTCCGTAACACTCGGATGTTCCCCGGCGCGGGGACGACGGAAAAACTGCACAAACGTCTGCGAAATTCAGATAAGATTTATCCGCGCGTTCACAATAGTTCAGTGCGGTGTTAATGGTGTAAAATATTTATCGCCGGGTAATAGGAAATGGAAAGGTGCGTTTTCGCATAACTACAGTACATTTATGCTCGAGCTGGAGGAACGAAGATAGGAGGAAGAGTTCCGTCCTGGTACATTCTTCGCCGAATCCTTTCTGCGGGCGAAATATTTTTAACGCTCGACTTTATGGAGCGTAAAGTTAAGTCCCATGACGACGAGGATTTAAGGACACCGAGTGGCGGGGCCTCGGCTAATTAGAGTCCGCGGCTTTTATAGTTATGGGTTGTGAACGCGGGATCGCGTCGTGCGGTTATATGCTGATGAGCAAATAATTAAGGGCACATAATCAAGCAAATGTAAAGGGCGGCTAATTTTTTCTTTTCTTTCTTCCGAGCTCGCTCATTCGTTATCAAACTCGCATTCGAACAGTGTGTCCCGTTGTTTCGAACAACGGCAGAATATCTAATTAATAACAAGCGAAGTTACAAAAAGGAGACTAAAGACCCGCCGAGAATTCCATTTCACTGCTGGGAAAACAACGATTATTCGCATTGCGGGAACGCCGCAGCGTGCGCGATCAAATTCACCCGGCTACTTTGTCGCTTAATATCTCATTACTCCAATTACTACTTTGCACGGGCATGAGCCCAGAAACATTCATCTCCTTGAAAGTCTTCTTGCCCCGTTCGTTCTTGCGCGCGAGCTAACGATTTGACGCATACCCTGCAATTATTCGCCAAGTTCGTTCACTGAACGACGTAATTACGGTAACATCATTACGCGTGCAGCCTTATTCCCGTGTTTCCGCCTTGCGGGAGTAATTCAGATTGTTGCGCTTGTTCCTCCGCCGCCGGTAGACGCGCAGCGTCTCCGCCGTCGTTCCTCCGCGAGGAAGGCTCCTCCGAAGCCGATAACACCGTGTTCGGCGATCTCGTTCCCGAGCCGTGCCTTAACATTTTCATGAGCATTGATTGGGGAGCGCGTTACCGCCCTCGGGAGAGCCGCTAAGAGGGACGCGCTCGTGATGCAGCTTTTATTCCTCGGCTTAGCGAGGTTGTTTCGCGCGGAAGAGATCGCGACTTCGATCGGGGCGCGAGCTTTATCCGAGGAACCTTCATTTTTCTCTCTCCTCGCACCCCCCCCNCCCCTCATCCACCACGGTATCGTAGAATTTGCATGGGGTCGCTGCCGGGGTCACGAATGCTTGCGTGCTGCGACTGATAAGTGCGGCTCGAGACGGTCGTCTCCGTCCAGAGCGTGCGCGAGCGCGTTTTTATTATTACTCGCGCGTACGCGGCACACAAATCCCTTGTACGAGCCGTGCGCACGTGTGGCAACGGTTTGTAACGATAATCGTGCTCGTAGTTTAATTTCGCGAAACGCCGACGGTTCGATTCGACCTCGCGCGAGTATAAGCGAATATATCGCGCGCGGATTGCGTTCGCGTGCGTAATCCTTTGGCGTGTTCGTTATCGCAGCCGCTCGCTAATGCGCGGGTGTTTAATCATGGATGTCGTTGCGTTGATAACAACGTTACGTTGTCACTGTGTGGAATTGGAAACGAGCTCGTGCCCGACTCCCCGCGAATTTTCAGGTCGACGCGACTCGAGTTCCGCGAGTCGGATTGCTTTGTGAAAAAAACCCTGTAGTAGAAATTGACGACCCGTGAGTGTCCAGCCGCGAGTAAATTTATGTCCAGCGTCTAGGTAGCCAGTAATGCAGCTTCTCTCGCTGGCTAGATGGCATGAGTTAGCTGATGGTTAAGCGGACACTGTTAGAAAAATCTATATTAAATTTAATAATTCATTTGTGAATTTTTTGTTACACAACCAAGCTAGGAAAATTAATAATCAAGTTGATATTACATTTAATAACGCATGATTATGAAAAGATTCATCTTGAATACATCATTGTGTTGTAATAATTTAGAGTATGAGAATTTAATCAGCGAATATCAGTGAAATATATTACAACCGATGTATCTTACTAATATTGCGAACTAATGGTTTATGTCGTTGTCAAATCCTGTTAATAGATATATTAATATATGATACATATATTAACAATCATACTGTATATTACTAAATATTAGAACAACCGTATTACATAATAACATGTTACAATATGTCATAATTAAATATGAAAGCTAAATAGCAAATTATGTAATATAAGACGGGAGAATATTAAATTTTATATTTGGTTTATGGATTTTGTAATAAATATCATAATTATTTTATAACTAACAACACTGATGTTATGAATATATTCAAAGTTATAAGTGTTTAACAAACAATTATTAAATTCGCAGAAACGCTATCACGATTTCCAGAAATCCGAAGAAACTTTTTCTCTATGCAGCCAGCCGCTAGCTTTTGACTCGTTGCGTTTCTACTTGGGAATAACTGCGTTTTGCAAGGTGCGCGAAATTGCGGTTACACGAATTGCCGATGACGGGATCCCCCGGTCGAGACGGTCGAGTCGCGTTTTTCGCCACGATGCTATTTGTACAATTGTAAAACTCGCGCGGGGAGAAATGGCGTGTATTTATTTAGGATACATTTCGCCGGGGAGTCTCTCTCGTATAGGTACTCGACTTCTCCCCCCCCCCCCAAATGCTATTTCTCTTCCGCTTCTATTTCCTTCCTTCTCGCGGTCCTCCTCTGCCGTCACGCTTTCTCCCGGTCGCGCGCGGTTTTAGCCCGTCGTATTTCCGTTCTTTATCCCGCTCGTCGGGAAGCTGTTACTCCGCGCCGACAACACCTCCGGCGTTCTTCTTTATTTCCATTAGGGTGCTCCGAGCCATTTGTTATGATCCTACGAATCCACGGGGGTAGGGATGTACCTACCACGAATAATCCCTCACTCACTTAAATTATTCCTTCAATGCCCTTTAACATTGGAAGGAGTCGGCGACTCGCTCGAGACTTCTCTCATTCGCTTCGCTCTTTCCTTACTCTCCTCGTCTTGATACTTTAAGCCGCGATGCAGCACGATCTCAATTTCCTAAATTATATATTAGCTCGCTCTCGCCGTGGAGCAGAAAAAAAAAAGGTATCTCTCTTGAGTTTCTCGCACTGGCTGTTTTATCGCTCTTCGTGCTCTTCTCCGGTTACGTTCCAAATGTCTCGTCGTTACTCGGAATAACAATCGCTTTACTTTCAAGCGATAATAAGATCACGCGCGAATGAGTAACGAAGTAGCTTCGGGCACTCGTATCTATCCCCGCGCACGTTACATTTTAGGAAACTCCAATTCCGATTATATATGGCTCGTTTAAATCGTCGCACGTCCAGTCAGACGTTTAACCCAGTTGCGAGACGGACAAGCGCGAAGCAAAAAGTTAAAACCGGGAGGGGATATTGACGTGATCGTAAAACTGGCGACTGATGCTTTGACAGTTAAATTAAAAAACGCGTTTTCGTCGCGAGCCGAAAGCCACCCCTGATGGATAGGGCTTAATAAACTTTCGAGGCATCGGCGTATCATTCGCCAGACACTCGATGGGATTTTATTGTTTCCTTCCCATGCTTTTTCGCGTGCATTGTCAACCATCTTCTCCGGCGATTGGCCGATGGAAAATGTCCACGGCGCGTATCATGTTAAAGGTCACTTTTATTTTTAGCGACCGGCAACTATTTTGTCACGTCGAACTCCGAAGGTATCTTTGTACAACGTGCGTGGAAGACGACGAGAGATCAGAGGCGGGAGGCTTCGCAATTTTGAGTAAACGTTCCCGGGGATTTCGTTAAAACTTTCCCGTCGTGTTTGATCCGCTCTCCATCAAGTCTCCGATGATCTCGAGATCTCGGCTCATCCACGCTGGAATCTCGAGACAATGGACCGGTCTTTTATTGAATTCTTCTACTCTCGCCACTTTTCGTACCAGACAGACGAACGGTGTATGTAAATGTAGCCCGGGGGACATAATCCCACGGGAAGGTGGGTAAGAGGGTCGCCACCGAGAAATGCAGTACGGGTACACCATCATCGGTGGTCGGCCTTATCTTCGGTACACACGCTCCGATATCGCCCTTCGATCGCGACAGCAGGATGCCGAAATCGACGATTTAATGAACTCACCGAACTACCGGCGGCGAATCGCGCGATTACCGCGATCTTAGATCAAAATTCATTTCAATTTCTCGCGTAATATTATCCGTCTTAATGATACATTGCGCTCACATCGCCAACCCAAGTCTGTTATTTTTACTCGCATAAGTGTTTCAAAATGACACATTTGACCGGAGCTCTCTTCATATTTCATCTTTCTCGCCTCTTTAAGTTACGTCCATTAAAACGCTTAATCGTTTTAAATTATAAGTTGACACGTCCAATCGTGTTAAATGACGTGACTGAAAAACGGCGAGACACGTCAAGAAACGGCAAAGAAGGCCTCAGCTAAAATAACACACTCAGATTTGCAGTGTATGTTTGCTTCTATACACGTGAAAATATTTTGCACCACTAACAATCCATCTAAACTTGTGTGTTACTTCAACATGGGGAATATGTTGAGAAGTACACAAATATATTAAATAAACATATTCATCTTGTTAACATATTACTTCTTAACATATTTACCTTATTAAAGTAACACAAGAATTTGGGCGAACCATAAGCGTAATTTTGTAACACAAAATTTTTTTACTGTGCAAGCAATTGATATATCTTTTGATACGTAGACTTCTCCGTGCTGCTTGACATTAATGGAACTTTCTCGTGTAAAGCGCACGCACTGAGATCGGCATCTTCTCACCTGCTCCTCGCCCTTCGCACCTGCTGCAACACTGATATCGACGACCGCAATGCACCCCGCTGACGATCACCATGGGAAACCATGGCGCGGTGTCGGGCGAAGAAGGGTCGTCCTGTAATAGTCGTCCCTGCGGGGGTGGTCTATACTATACTACGAGGAGCGACGTTCGTTCTTCGGCCTACACGATGGTGCGTGCCGCCACATGACGTTGTCCCATAAATAGTCGGCCGGACGCCGGAATTTCCATTATATCGCGTTCCCGTACGTAGGCGCCATAAACAATATCATCGAGGTCCGCGCCGAAACGGTCTCTCCCCCATTAGGTGTTCGCGTGGCGATATTTATTACGGGCGCGACCATTGTGATTCGGCCGGATTTACGAGGGTTTTCTCTTTCTTTTTTTCACCTCTCTCGTGTTTTGACGAAAAAACCGCGGAGCGCGGGAGAGTTGTCGGGAAGTCGCGCGGGCGAATTGAATAGCGAAATTAAATCCGCCGCTAGAATCGCGGTCGCGGTTCCTCCCGGCGGAGTGACTCCCGTCGAGTCAAAGCGGACGAATTCAATCGTAACACGCATGTCCCGGGATAACCGCACCGGAAAATTCTTGACTCTCCAAACAAAGCCGTTTCTCATTTATCAAGATTGCGTTAGAACAGTAATGTTTAAATGAGAGTTGCTTATAGTTATCGAATTAGCGTGCTGGGTCACACGTGGATCAGAAGATGCCACGATATATCACGTGAGTCATATAGGTTATTTCTTTTTCACATCAATAAAGATCTTATTACGTAGCTATACACAATATCCGAATTTACAGCTATTTTGAATAGCATTTATTGATATAAATCATTTAGTTAAATAACATTCGGTAAGAAATTCTTTGTGCCACTAAATACTGCTAGGGAAACGACTATAAATAAAGTAATATGCTCAAACGATACGCAAATAATTTGTTATGCAAAGAAAGAAAATTGTTATTCCAACGTTTTAAAGATATTTATAATCTTGGAAAAGGCCAATGGAATACTATTTAAATCAATTATTTGTGCAAATAAGTACTCTTCAAAATAGCATTAAATTCAGATATGCATAGTTGTGTGATAAAATCTTTAGTGAGATAAGATTGAGAGCACACGCCGATCAGATTCACGAATTTTCCAAACAGTTGCACTGTTTTTCTGTGCCAACACGCTCGTACAGAGCGAAAGTGAATCACACTGTCGATGCGGGAACGACGACACCGTCGGCTTTTATCGGCGGCCTACGACGTGTCCCGCGGGTTAAACTGCAACGAAAATGATAATCGTCAAAGTTCATGCGCTAACGATCAACGGAATACATTTTCTCGCGTTTGCACAGCGGCGGAAGTTAAACTGGGCAAAATTGTTCCGTTTTGGACGGTACCCTCGCGGTACAAACTAACAGCTTTACGATTGCCTCGTGAAATGAAGTTTCGGTGGTAATACGTGGCGGGAAGTTTTCGGAGTTATATGTTGCCCCGACCGCAGGTGTTGATGGCCCCCGCAAGCGGCTCAGTTGCTCGCAGTTCGAATATTTCATGAACTCGGGAGCAAGTCCTTCGTCGCCCTACCGTATGACTCATTCAGGAAGGACCGCCTCGAACTCGACAGGGCGCTGATGATTACCATTTCGGGGATGATTAATCGCGCTTCCTCGCACGCCTATTCGCAGTCTCTTCTCTCCGTCGACGTGTTTCTCTTTTTGTGCCTATTTTTTTACACACGTTAGACACATCGCAGTTACTTTGTATCGAACGGCGAAGATCGCGGTTTCGTCAACAAATCCCGCATAATTCACCAGCGAATTGTCGTCTTTGTTAACAAATACGAGCAGCCCCGACTTCGGATCCTTCAAGATCGAGAGAGACGGGTCTTTCCCTCGGGAACAAATCATGGAGAACTTGTAAGCCGGGCGGTAAGGCGAAATATTCTCCGAACACACCACCGTGTCGGGGGTGGAACCGTCTCGAACTGATACAACGACACGCCTAGAGGGACCCGCGTCGCTAAATCCAAAGACGCGGTAGAGATAATTACGTATTCATTTTGCGTAGAGAGAGAGAGAGAGAGAGAGAGAGAGTACGGGGGCTTACGACGCGGGATATTACGTCGTTAAATTTTAATCAATACATCAATATATTATCACTGTTTTTTAGAAACAGTGTATCACATGTTTCTGCATATTATTAGATACACCGCGTTAAATTCAATTCAAATTGGAAATTTGAGATTAATAGTCACATAGACACACACAAGTCAGGGATATTCTCTTAACGTTAATTTGCGCCCCCACTACATTTCGCGGAAGTCAGAATAGCATTTCACGAGCCGGACAACGTCCGTTTTCCCAGCTAGAATCCCGATCGTAAACTCGGGCCGATTTCGTGCATGTGCATGCATTTCGCACGTTCCCGTCATCCACCCCGGCACTGATTCAACATCGGCGACCTTTAGCATAAGCGCGCAAACTCACCGGCGGCTGAATTAGCACCTCCAACGTCACGTGTATTGTCCCAGCCGTATCCTCCGTATTGTCGAGGTATTGCATCTGCAATATCTGTTCGAAGCGTTTCCCATTCGATCACAGTAGCTAAATTGTACAATCGCGCCGGTCGAATATGCGATACGCGTCATGGACGCGTTAACTGAAATTCATAAATAAGTCGCCGAGTACCCTTTAATCGAGTCTACCATTTTTATCCCCGTTATTCTCTAATTCGCGAAATGGTTTTAAAAAAGGCTACAGAGAGGCCTGAAAGGGTGGGCCTCGGTATAACATTGAACGGGTTAAATCGCAGGTTGGTGTGGCGACGGTCTGCCCGATTTATATTCCGCCAGCAGTCAATTTCCGGCGGACACCCCGTTCGATGGAATTGCAAACATGCGGTGCAAATCAGCGCCGGAAGTGCGCTTTATGAGCCCGCGATGTTTTCACCTTTCGGCACTATCGTGCAACGTCTGTGATTTCGCAGACAAAGTAAACTGCGGTTCGAGAGTACTTTCATCGGAGAAAAATACGTTTTCGCGTTGCGATTGCGTTTCGAATTCATCTTTCGAGCTGGAGCCTCCGTAAAGACGCCAACAAAATCGTGCTTGTCTTTTCCTCTCGATGGATTTGTTTACACCGCGATGAAACTTTATAGCGACGGCGGAGTGGCGGTGCATCCTTTCTCTCTCTTTCTCTCAATAATTTGAATTTACGAGTGCAGTTTTCGGAATTGGTCATAATGTTAATTCATTGTTACCTCGATAGTGTTTGTTTTGTTGTTTGCGAGAAGGTCTTGGGACCTCTCGACATTTTTCGCACTTCAAGTGGATCTTCTACTTCAACGGTGGGACGGTGGTGCAACGATCGATACTCGACTGTTGTTTCCCGATTACCTTCGTCCAACGAGATATACCAGCGTATATATTATATATATATATATATATATATATATATATATATAACGAAAATAAGCTTTTGGATTTTTTTCGGTCAGCGAGTATAAAACGCGAAGAAATATCCGTTCGCTATCGATGAGAACGAGATTATTTAAGACCGATGTTTCTGATCGCTTTTGCCCGGGAAACTAATCCCGCTGGAAAGGAATGGCTCAGGTTCCGGCCGTTTATTGAAACGTTTCGGCGCTCTCCTGTTTCCGGCGTGCAATCTTTTCTCGAAGGGATGATCAGGCGGACAGCGTAACGGGCCAGTTTAATTTATTTGTCGTCATTATTACGTCGTGATTAAACTCCGGCGAGCCGATTGTTCCGGGGCCCCGGCCGGCGGGAGTCTAACTTTCGGTTTAATTAAAAAAACGTGATCACTGTTTTCAGAGATCCTCCGCGCCACCCCTCGGCCCCGCGCGTCCCCACGCCCGTCGTCTCTCCCGCCTCTTCTCGACCATCGGCAAAACCCCTTTCGAGCTTCCCGACATTTCTAGCAATCAACTGGAAATGTTTTTCAGCCGATGCGTTCTCACTTGGCGGATATTATCTACGGACTAAGGGACTTTTCTACAATTCAACGGATTGCTATTATTTCTCATCTACTTGCATAACTGGATTAAAAAAAATTCGTTTATAAATCTCGATAATGAACTGTCGCGTTCTTCAGAGCGTCAGAGAATTTAACGGGACAGGGATTAAAAATATATCACAAATGCCAAAGTTAGAATAAAAACTTTTAGGAAGAAACCTGTTACACAATTCAGGTCGGAAATTATTTTTCATGAGTCAATAATTACATGAAAACAATCGATTTCTAAATTTTTTTTTTTTCACAAGTTATCGACATTGATAGTTGACGCGAATAAAAAGAAGGGGGAAGAACGAATAGAGGAGAGAATAAAACAAATTTCCGGTTAAATTGAATTGACGGTTCGCGTGTAAATCATAGGTTTCGCGGTAAAAGTGAATTTCTTGCTCGATTTGTTAGGTACCTTGTTAGCGAGTTAGCGTGCACACGTAGTGATTCGTTCGCACGCTAACACGTACGAGCACGTATACTGGCCGACGAGAGGAGTTACATTCATTTGCCCGATGGTACATATATATATATATATATATTTCACAGTGGAGTTAACGGGATCGCTAACAAGGTGACCGCAATCTAACCGGTACAGCACCCAATTAGCAATGACCCGAGCCATTCCAATTCCAGAAACCCTTAAAACTATGGAATTAGTTCTCACAACGTGGACACGGTTTTCCGAAGAACCGGCCAGCTAGATATCCTCACCCTTCTTCACCTTCTCGCGTAACCGTAATTTGTTTTTCAACCAGTACGAGCGGCCAATCGTGGTCTGCGCCGTTCGCCGGTGTCGATGAGTCAGGAGTTAGCCACCCCCGTCGTGTTCCTATGGGGTGGTTAGAGATACGATCCGAATAGAAGCTCCGCATCCGCAGGGTCGTCGTTACGTAGAGGGACCGGATCTCTTGTTCCGTCCCTCTCTCGCTCTCCTCATGTGTACATCGTGTAATGCCGCGTGATGTATGAATTTAATTAAGTAATTATACAGAGGCGCCGTCTACATTAATCACCGCCCCATCGGTACTCATCCGTCTTCTCTTCTCTGTTCTTTCTTCGCGCCCTCGACGTCCCTCCACGGCCGGATTTCGCGCTGCCGCAGAATTTCCACGCTGCGGTAACGTCCCGAAAAGTTCCTCCCGCTTTCAGCGCCAACCTCGACACCCCTCGACGTCCGTCTTAACAATGCTCCCGTGATCTTTTTACATCGCAATTAACGGACGGTAATTAGTCATGCTGTAGTTGTAATTTCTTCATTCCATAAACTGATGTCTTTCCTGTGTTTGGTAACAGGAACTACATGCAACAAGGGCGACTGGTATTGTTTAAACACACGTAAACTACGACCATTCGTAATGCAAAATATATCAATTTTCTTAATTATTTTCTCCTTCAAATATTTCGTTGCCATATCATGCTATAATGTGTACAGTCGGTCATAAGTCGGTCGCAACCGGTTTTCTTACAATTTTTTAAATATATATAATCCAAATAAAAATTTACCAAGGAGTATTGGAGTATTAGGATTGTTTGCTTGAATTTAGCACTATGTCATCGAATCTGGGAAAGGAATTTAATTATGCACAATATTGAAATAAAAAAAGGATTGGTACATTGCTTCACGATTGAAATATTATAACGGCACAGATATAGATGCCCGTTTCCCTACACATGACACGTGACATCTTACTAATGGCAAGCAGATAAATAAGCTGTGCAAACTGGATAATCAAGTGACGCATCATGACTCATGGCAGTGGCGCGACCAGGCGGGAACGGCAACCGTATCTACGCCAGTATATAACATCTAGTAACATCGGTAATACCCCTTCGCAGCATTTGAATCAATTACTGCCTTGGGGCTCTTAGGCAGCCCGATCCCGTATTACGAGAGTCCGGCGCAAAGTGAATTAATTAAGTGTCGGTAGGTACGTACGAAGGCTCGGACCTATCCGTACGTAGGCTTCGGGGCATTCGAGGACGTATTAGGACACGTCGACGACAACGGGGATCCAACGGTGAATCCCGTCACCCCTCGGACTAGCCCGACCGTGATCGAGTGCGATCGTCTGATTGTGCGGCTTAATTGTTACCGCCAGTACCGCCGTGTCGTGAGCCGAAATTGCTTCGCCGATAACGCCGTTATCGCCGAGGACGCGATTATCCTCGGTATGACCCGCGCACAGGCATTCCCCGCGTATCTAATTGACATTCTACGCCGGCCGCAGACTGTTTTCTCCATGAGACCTCCTCTCTCTGTTTGAAGAGGAAAACTTGCGAAACCCAAGTATTTTGAAGCGGGCGAATTTGAACCCCTAAGAACTTGCGCGAATAATGCATTTCGAGAGTCGCAGAGGAACTCTACGTTTGCGGTTGTCAGTTCGAGAGGGACATATAATTGAGACCGGTGGCCGCGGTTTGCCGCAGACCCGGTGTTAGGCATTCAATGTTGCGGCGGCGTATCGAAAAGTTTCGGGGCGCGATGTGGCGTCGTTAGTCCCGATCCGCGTGTTGCTGCGGATTTGTACGTCAAAATTCAGCGTTTAGGCCGATCGGCACGTCGCGTTAATTATGCACGTATGCGCGCGTGATGCGTGTCGATCCTGGGAGACCAGCCGACCGATCGCGTCAGGGGGAGAAAGTCGGGGGTGGAGGCGGAAATCAATGTTCGTCGGCGCGTTCATTTTGACGGGATCGTGTTTGCCTCGCCAGTCTGACGCACAGCTCGAAATCTGCCTAATGCGGTAGGACAAGAATGTACCATCCTGATTGTGTACAAATATTCCGCGTTTGCCGCTTGCATTTTTAAACGGAGAAGGGCAAAAGGCAGATATGGTAGCGCTTTCAAATATTCTGATAACAATATTTCGATATTCATGAGGACAATTTGATAAAATATCTCCCTCGCAACTTTGTTCAATTATTATTGGTATACCGGGAGACTGTGTAACTGATCATATAAATTTGCATAAAATAGAATTTCTACGCAAAGCATGACATCATACACTTACGTCAAGTGAGAATAATTTCATATCAAATTTGTGTTATAACAGCTTACATTGACATGTGATATCTATTGACTTTATTTGTTTATAATTATGAAAGGTCGAAAAAAATATGTTATGTTTTTAAAATATCTTGTTATTGTTATTCATTATTTATTCATAAATGTAATTCAGAAAACTATCGTTACCACCATTCATTTTAACAATAACGGCATTATAAATAATGTGCTATTTTTCAACCTTGTAACCATACGTTCACACAAGCATGCAAAAGTGACAATTAAAAAAGTGAAATTAAGATCTATAAAGAAAACACTTAGCATGCCTAATTCTTGACTTGAGGAGTTATCTGGCGAGCTTGAAAAAAATGTCACTCATTCGCACATAATCCTCGGGAAACCCTCGTTATTTTGCGGCACGTCGCGAACGTTTGTCATGCTTACCAATCTCAAATTGGTCCCGCAACAGAAGCGGCTGGATAGAAAATATCACCGTAATCTCTCGCGTTTGTAAACTGCCGGCACGATCATCTGCAAAGCGACTACGGCTAAACTCAGATTAAGCGATATCGGGAGCATTTACGTTCAACATACTCGCTGAAATGTGGAGCGTTAACTGAGATGGATGATTGTCAATTGCTAAGCGATGATATTCAATTTCGCGTTAAGCTACGAAAACCCGGGGATATCGAATTGCAGTCGAAATTTCACCGGCGTTTCCGTTATCGAACGGTCGGCGGAGGTACACTAATAAATCACGTCGGGAGTATTCAAGCAACAAACATAACAAACATGAGAGAAAAATCATTTTGCTGTTGTATATTAAGAAAAAGTGCTGAAAAATTTATTTGTAGGATATAAGGTTTATTTCACAGAGGGAAATAAGGTTTATTTCACAGAAATAAGGGTTATTTCGATGAAATACACCTTATATCCCGCGAATAAATTTTAGAGTACTTTTTTTCCAGTACGGCAAAATCGTCGTTATTATTACGTGTACGTTGCGACAACAATAAAATACAGTAGACATATTAATGTACAACAAAGATGTATTAGCAGATATTACTAAATTTTTCAGAGATTCCTCGGATATCCGGCTATTTGGATTTACTGCATGAAATGATTTCCTATAAATTGTGAATAGAGACCATGCCTCGTGACATATTCATCTTGGAAAAAACATATGTACACGTACCAAATGGCAATAGAGTGTTCGCGGCCGAACGGCGCCGAATGCGATTCACCGCACGCATTAAACTTGACTTACTCGGCGGTCACGTAATCCGTCACCGAGCGAGAAAGACGGAGCCTTGCCCAGATAAGAGTCAACCGTCGTTAACAGCGAGGGACCCGTTTTAATCCAGATCAACGTCGACTAATGCCGCCGGAAACGAAGCGCGTGAAATGTACCGCGAGTTATTAACGAGGTTGGCTTCCTTAGCGCGAGTTTGTGTTTTCCCGTGACGCGAGCCCGAAGGGGTTTGGTCCTGTGCTCGCCGAAGTGCGAAGACGCGATAACGCGGATCATGGTTGCGTCTCGGTAGCGACTTCAGTTTCAGCTGGAAGCTCTCCGGCCACCGTAAAACAATCGTTAGCGAGTTCGGTAACGACGGCGCGAACTTGCACAATTTGCGCGCGAGCCAGACGCCACCGCGTGCGAAACGCCGCATATCGCGCGCTTAGATTTTCAGTATTCCGTAATCTCGGGCGTGTATCTCGAGTTAAGCGTGACTCGCCCGGCCGCGCACGGTTAATTAGAAACCGCGAAGTTACGCAACGGCAAGGAGAGATTATTACACACCCGTGCGACTTCGTGCTTCCGCTCACGTCGGTTCTACGCCGGGGAGAATGGAGAGGAAAAAAATGTTATAGCGAGATCGCCTCGCGTGACATTTCACGACGCATTGTTCGAGCAGACACAAGCGAAACGCGGGTACGCGCGAATTCGTTTTAGACCGCTGCTGTCTACGGCCGATCGACGAGCGAGTCTGGGTAGGCGGGATTTTAATAAACCGGAAGCTCATTGTGCGGCCGTTCGAGCGTCAAGCACACACACATACACGAGCATGTATATATATATATATATATATATACGCACAGGCATACATACACGCGCGTCTACAAACGCCGCTGCTGGGAAAAGAGGATGAATGTCGGCGAGCGCGCTACAACGAAGAAGCAGGGTAAAACCCGGTATGGGGAGTCTCAGCCTTGAGGGATGCATTGTTGCCGCGCCAGTGATTACGACTAGCATATGTATCCCTTCTCCCACTTATGACAAGTTCACGACGCGAGTCGTCGGAATGACTTTGGATCTTATTACCGTCATCTCTCTTCCGACGTGTCATTTTTATTCGTTTATAACAACGGGCCTTCGTCTACTTACTGCACGCATACGATGAATACAAGAAGATGATCCAGACATATATCGCAGAGCGCGCTCAATATCAGAACATTGTTAGTTAAGCTCACGAGATATACATCTGATTATTGAGCGTCGCAGCCGGGGATAACAGGATTCCCGGCATATGCAGAAATCCGACAGCGACTCGTTATGGAAAGAGGCGAAAAGCTTCGATCTCTTCAAGCGCTCCGAGACAAGGAGGGTCGTCGAGGGTCGTCGTTGAGCTCCGTTTAACAAGAAACAAGGGTGGCCGAGAACGGTGCCGGTTCACAGAGAAACGTCTAAGACGACTTAGGAGCAGGCCGCTTTCTCGCCGTGACGGTGGCGCGCCCGCCGCGCCTTTTCGGAAAATTCAGCCGAAGGGGCTCTATGATGTTCCAACGGGCTGGGGGTAGTCCCAAGGAGGAACTTCTAAAATCAATTAGCAGCCCCTTAGGCGATGGGGTTCCGTTCCCGCGACCGAGGAGGACCCTTTCCATCATAGGATGAGGGGTGATAAGGAGGGGACGACGTTTATCCCAATAGAGAAACCGGTGGAACAATCACAGCGTTCCCTGCGACTATGCGAGAACGCACGCTGCGGGGGTCGGAGACTGTGTGTGCGTACGTGCAGGTATCCGCGATTCGGCGCAACCCTTCCGCGCTGTTTGCAGCTTCCCACGATGTGGGGTGTACCGGATTATCTTGCGAGGGAGCGTTACTTGAATCACATCAGTATCAGTTTTTCAGCATCGCCAAGTATCTGCAGAATTCCGAAAACGGATTTATCGGGCGCGAAACCTTGAATATTGGTAGGAAAGCCAGCTGACTCTGCATTTACGTATCGCATGAGTATTCGGCGTTATGATGCAACAACTCGTATAATTAAGAAGAGGATTTCGAGGTAGGAACGTAACAGACAACATGAAACATGGAAGATGCATCGTTGGTAAATTCCGGAAAATGTTTCTGCTTTCAATTACGAATAATTTACTGATTTGAACATGACAACTAAATTTTATTGCCGTCGCAACAAATATGTAGTAGCAACAATTGTTCTGCTACAGCAGCGACATTAATTTTCTTCGTATACGAGTTAGCGACATAAATCATGCTTCGTAATTAAATGAAATTGTAGTCTTACCGCGTGGAGAGCCCGTTGATTGTATTTCGGGAGAACTTTTTAACCTTCTGAAATTTTTCCCCGCTATTATGTAACCTATTGCACGCGGGATGCGCGTGTAAAGAGGAAAACGGTTAAATTTGAAGAATCATATTGTTAGTTAATTGACGTTTTAACGCGCGACAGTCTGATTGCCGGGAGAAATTAATTATTTTTGCACCGAGGGAGCGATTTCCACGGCCGTAAAGTTCTATTGTGGGGAATCCGCGCGTTTCATTTCGAGTGCTGTTTAAACTTTTACCCGGAGGGTCGCCGGAGAGAGAGCGGCGATACGTTAAGCGGTCCGACGTCCCACCTCGTCCCAGTGGAAGTTTAACGACTCCGTTTAACACGCGCACTCGAAGCTGCATGTCCGACTAAGTCTATCTATCGGCGGAGACACGTCGGCACGAAGTCGAAGTTTCGAGATTCTAAGTTCTGTCCTCGGCGCGGTACTTGTTCTAATTGAGCGTCATGAAAGAGAATCCTCCGATCCTCGTGGGTCGTCGAGAGCGCGAAAGTTGAAGGAGATCCGTCGCGTCTCTCCACAAACCCCCGAAACGCGACAGTCCGAAACTTTGCCACAAAGGATATTTCGTAGGATGAGAAAACGTGTCGCACATAAAATTATATAAGAATTATATAAGGGAAGTGGGAATGAAAGGGGAAATACGCCAAATACTACTCTCTTTTGTATTTAACACGGAATGCATGTTTATACCTTCACATTCCGCTTTCGTGCCGCCGTATTTTCGAGAACAGGTATATCCTCTTACATATATCGTATGTAAAGAAGCTCTCGTGGCGTCGCAATATAGAGAAGAGGAAGAGGAGCTCGGGGAGGCAAGAAAGATGAAGCGTGTCCGAGGATGGTGAATGATTAGGGACTGTTGTGCTGACCCTTAGTCTGTCTTATTGCTAGGACCCGCTTTTGCTCGTTCTACACCGTCCTCTGAGTTCCTCCTTGAACTTGAAGCGAGCTTCGTTCTCTTTGAGCAACCTGCCGGACCCTTCGTGACCCCACAAAGGGCTGCAGATACGGCAAAAAGGGCCGTAGTCCTTCGCTAGGCATTTCCGTTCGATCGTGGAGGAGGGAAGGGGCATCCAAAGTACATCGAATGGACGAGGGAGACGCGGGTCCCTTAAATGAAGACGAAAGGACACCCAGATGTTCCGCGGTTGCCCTTAAATTGTGTAATCTCGGTATTTCGCGTCTTTGTGCCTTCGAACGACGAAACCTATCGATACAGTACACCGGCGTTGTGAGTGTCAAAATTCCGCGTGTCTCTCCATCCGGGTGTGCTCAAACTCTCGCGTGGATTCGTGCGAGCGCACCTTTTCATCCACCGTGACGCGTCGTGATCGAATCGCGCTCTTCTTCGCGAAATCGATCGAACCATCAATCGCCGGGTGAGGCGAAATCCATTAACGCCTCTTCGAAGAGATCTCTTGTCGCGCAATGTGGGAGAAACGCGACGGGAGGATCTTTCGATGATAAATTCCAAGGCCGATGGATCCCTCTTTATGTGGCTCCCTTTTATCGTCGCGCAGCCGATTCGCAGCCGTCGTCCACCACTCGATTTCAGGGTTCAAGGTTCTCGTGCGCCTCGTCATCTTCGCGAATATATCGAGGAGGATTTTTCAACTCGTCATCGTCGGGCCGCCCCGGGCGCCGTCTAACGAACGGGGACGACGGGAGAAGAAAGGAAATAGAAAATAAGAGAGAAGAACGATGAGCACGTATGGGAAATACCCGATGAAGAAGATATCGGGTCGTCGGCGGCCGACGTACGTTGCTATCGGAGGAGGACATCGAATAGCCCCGGGTGAATTCGCTATCCGTGTTCCGCCGGAGAGCGGAGTTCGCGAAACTTTAACGTGTTTATCTCGCGGCGTAAGAATAAATCGGATCGCCGTAATGCGGAAAATGAGACGAGCGAGTCCCCGAAGAGACCGCGTGCGGCCGGCGGGTGCGTACTTTCGCTCGTCGTCAATCATAGTTAGCCCTGTTCATCGATCTTTAGTTCCTTTTACGGCGTGCTTTATGGCCTGGCTCGTCCAACGTGGCGCCGAGGAGCGTGTCGCGTTTCGTTTGCCTCTCGTGGCGAGGCAGCACTGAAGAATGCAATCACGGCGACCGGCCGAGTTGACGAGGTAATTAAGACGAGAGTTTAGCTCGATGTTAATTTACAAATGTGCGCAAAACGCCGCTTCTTTTTGCGCGCTGCGTACTCGGTAGGAGAATGAAAACGAGACGGCTATTCGTTAACCACAGATGCAAATTCGTTCGCTCTCTCGAAGCGCCGACCGGCATTTAGGGATTCTACGGAGGCATCAGCACCCTTAACTATTCAAGTCGTGTAACCCTTCCCGGTTAGGGTTAATTATGTCATCGTGATCGATCTGTTTGTACAATTCAGCCGGTACACTGCGTCGCGATTTAACGGCACTTCGGATATAATCGGGAGTATTGTGCTCAGCGTCAGTGTTGCTTCCGCATTCGCGTGCAATTTTACGTGCACGCTTATTTTAAAGAAGATATCTGCATTATACATCGCACCCCTGTGTGCGCTTTTGCACACGTTATCGTTCCTGAAATCGGATTTACGAGAGCGCGAGCTCGAAACTCTCTCTCTCTCTCTCGACGCGAGGATGCGAAATATTTAATGAAGTGAATTAAAGCGGCCGCAGAGTTTCGACGAGCGCTCGTAAACGACGGTCGGGAATGTGTCGAAGTTCGCTCGGAATAAACATTCCGGTTCACATGACCGGGGCCCGGCGAGCACAATCGTTAATATCCCTTTCTATTACCGCGGTAGTCGAACTAGACCGTCGTAACCGCGAAAGCACTCGCCTATTATGCGAGAATATTGATTGGATCGCCGAAGTATGCCACTTAAGGGAAGCTGCTAAATTATTATTGTTATCATATGACGTATGATCGTCGGAAAGCTCGCGTTATCGTCCGAACAATTCACGCGCGGCCTCCAGGCGGACCGGTTTGGGATTAACGATCGCAGTTTCGCGCATCACGCGCGAAAACGAAGCGTCCGATGGTTCGAGGATGACCGGCCGAAAGTCGCAGGCAAATCGCGAGAAGGGCCGAGCTGCTCCCCGCGGGGCAAATTTCCGATTTATTCAAGCCCGCTCCCGAATACTTGGGAGCCCATAAAGAGAATGAATGGGATTGTGGCGGTCGCCGCAATGCTCAGGGCTGCTTTAGGGGTTCATGAAATACGCGCTCGTCGCCCTCGTCGTCTCCCTCTTCCTCTCGCAACCACTCGATCCCTCTCTCTCTCTCTTTCCTTTCGGACTTTCCCTGCTCCTTTCTGCTCTCGCTACCGCGCGCTCGACTCCCTCTCTTTGCTCTCGTCCCCCAATGCGCTCTTTACCCCCTCTCGGCTGGAATCGAAACTCCTCGCTGCAGGGTGGCCAGCGGCATTACCATGAATTTACATAGCTTCGCTTCGAACTCCGAACATATTGCGTCGCTTTGATTTATGTGAAACATTTGCTAAATATTCCGGCTTAATCTCGACCGCGCAAAGTGCCGCGCGGAAACGCGAGAACCCGCGGAACTGTGGGAGCGCGCGCGTCGTGTCCTCTCTCGAGAACGCGATAAGCACGAACACACAAGCGCGATAGATACTTTATAAAACGTCAGGCCGCGGGATAGAAGCTCTGGGAGGGCCTGGGAGAGCGCGCCTTTCGACCTCACTCAATAACAAGCGCCGGGAAAAATTCACGCCTGCGTCGAAGATTTACGGGAAAACAAATCATTCCGGGGAGACACCGGGGATCACCGGGGAAAATCTATTTCGGCAAACTTTAAGGATTACGCGCGGTGTGATTTACGGCCGTATCGGCTAGATGCGCGTGGGTACGCGCCGCGCGTCACATTGTAATGCGAAATTCATGAATAACTCATAAGCCCCATGGAATACAAATATAATTATGCGGAGTTAAAGAAAAAAAGAACATGCTCCTCCGCGCAGAATCAACATTCGCACACCGCTCGCCGATACCTCCGAGCGGGCGCTTTTGACGGGGCGCGATTAAAATTCGAGATGACGCGAAACGCGATCCTCGATCCCCGCCATCGGCAGACATTGGCGGTTTTCTCGAATTTCTTCCGGTGCGCACGTCTTACCGTGCCGTCCTAGTTCGCATTTGGCTTCCTCGCAGTACCAACCGGTGCACGATTCCAGTTCAGTCTGGGGCAGGTGCTCGCTCTGAAGCCGCTGAAGTACGTAAAACTACACCGCTTAGCTTCAATTACATGTCCCAACGGCAGCGACCGAATGACGATCTATCCCATCCGAGTGTAATCACTCGGTTATACAATCGCCACCATATACGCTGTATTATTCCCCAGATTGAAACTTTTTCCTACCGCACGATTTTTAGCCTTCCACATGTAGGAAAGTATCGCCCAATTCGTGCCAGCCACCTAAGTCGTACTTTATTATACAATTTTCTCTATAATTATGGAATATCAGTGCAATCCAATGGTAAATATATAAAATAAAAGAACGATAACACATAAATAAAGTATGAACAAATTATATCGTGTTTTCTGTATGATACAAATATCATAAAAATAGCCTTAATAGTACGATTTCGGCAACTAGCCTATATAAGATCGAAACTATTTATAATTAGAGCCGTTATATAATTCTATCATTATAACTAGAGTTATTTCTGCGATTTTCAATTTTGTATGTATGATCAGCGACAAAAAAGTTGCAACGGTTTTTTTTATAAGTTTCGAAACGTATCCCCGGTTCAACAAGAAAATTAATTTTTTTGAGTAATTTTCCCATTGGGATACGAGTTGCTTCGCGAAACCCATCGGAAAAAATATTGCAAACTTCACTGATCATATCGTGTAAGGCTGAAAATCATGTAACTCTCCGTCTAGGGAATATATGGCGTACAATATATATGATGCTGACCGTATCGGCCGCCGCGTAATTGTTGGCCGACCACACACGTTCTCGCTCTACTTTAAACTACACCTCGAAAGTATCCTGCGACTTATCGATGTGGGGAAAATTTTGGGATCTACGCGCACAACATTCACCATGATGAAAACATACAAAATAACTTACCCGAGTCGGCCGGTTACACTTTAGCGTTCACTGCAAAACTGATTTTTCCATCCCGTTTACACCCGTTTACACCGACGCTAAGTCCACCAGCCAACTGCATCATTTCTCGACGGGCACGAGAGCGTGCCGATACTTTCCGCGGCTATTTCCGCTCCTTCGCGAAAACCGGTCAATCCCCACCCCACCTCCGTTGTCCCTCGGTCGTTTATCTCTATCTTCGTCCGTTTTTTTTTTCTTTCCATATCTCTCTCTCTTTTTTGTTTCGTTCTCCACTTCACATATTCATACGGCGCTCTTTTCTCACAATAAACGCCAACCATTTGCATGCGCGGTCCCTGCGCGAGAGCGAAACTCCCTTCGCAGAGCGCGGAGCGCGGGGCCGAGCGACGCGCACCCCCGTGGACTCTCGTAACCACCCCCGAGCCCCCGGCGCGATAAGCCGTCCCTGGGGATCCGCGATTGTCTCGATTTATATGCATGCGCAGACGTAGGTGGTAGGCCGTGTTCGGAGCTTCACCGTGTACGCCGGGCGGGACGAGAGAGCACGCATCGATAGATCGATTCTCCGACAGACGGTAAATATCGCTGATGAGCTGGTCCAGTCAGCGTCGACGGGGATTCGAGGGCGCGGGGACGCTGCTTACCCTGCGATTTGTCGAGTGGCAGAAATCCTCCGCCTGCTTGATGCCGATTGCTTCCCAGCGCAGATCCTCGCCCGCCGGCCGTCCTTCTCACTCTTTTTCAGCAATATTTCAGATCTACCTTCTGTCCCTGAGCAAAGGCGGGTGCGTGCCTCGGTAACGTCGAGGGTAACTGTAACTGTACCGGGGGAGAGTAACAACTGGCTTGCTTAGTTCCGAGGATTTAAACGAAGATAATTTAGTTTCCATCGAAACCGAGACCCGTAATGATACGATAATTCAATATTATAATACTGCGATATAAATTGTTATCGCGCGGGAATGGTCACACGGGGGGCGATATTCGCCTGCAAACGGAGGGAAGAATCAAATAAGCCAGTTTTCAAAACCGGTCACGTAACTCTGATACGAGTTTAAAGAGCGCGCGGCCGAAGTTTTTCAGTTACCGGAGTTTGCGTCATTCGATGAGAGTCATTCTCTTGAAACTTTAGAACTCCATTAAGGGAACACGAGGAACGATGGAAGTTCGAGGGGAAATTCTCATCGGGCGCAGCAACTAATGGGAAATGATAATAAGCGAGCCCTGATATACATCGTTTCTTCTGTTTCTGTTCGCAGGTATCGCTGTGCGACGATTACAGTCTACCCGTGGACTTCGTGAACAAGAGACGTCCTGCGAGCGCGGCAGCCGCGACTTCCACGGTGCAATGGACGCTGCCGAGTCCAACTGTAGAGAACGTGAGTGTCGAGTAATTTGATATCGCTTTGAGATATCCCGTAACGTTGAATTGATATCAATTTCTCCGTTTCTCGAGCACGGGACCGTTTCGGGAATATTTTCTTTTTTCTCCGAGAGAGAACAATCTGCTTTACACTATCCAAATTCAGCGAGTTTGTATATTGCGGAACCCAATATTATTCTAACGTGACGCTTTGCGCGGGATATATTAATTCAGATATGGGACAGCGAGCGCTGCATATTCAGCGCTTGACATGAAAAATTTAATTAAGAAGACTGGAATGCGATAATACATAACTCAGGTGTGATGCTTTTATGTGTTGCGGCATTATTGCGGTGATGATAAAACTTTATTCATCGGTGCCACGCGTTTATCTGTATTCACAGTTCAATGCATTCTGCGTTAAGCAAACATGCCGTGTTACGCGTTCACGCGTCCCCATTGTGGCTCGTTCCCCGCCCGAAAACTTCATCGATATTTTCCATTCGGGACGCGCGGTGAATCAAAAAGGTCATAAGACTGTGATTTCTGCGGGGAAGCAAAATTCTTCAAATAACCCTCATATATTTGTACAGAGTATAATATGCACGAAAACAGAGTTACAATCCGGCCGAAAGAAAGAGTTTCCGTTGAAATATTAACACAGAGAACGTCGATTTTTTTAACATTATTCTCGCGAAACGCCGAGCCAAAATTTCACCATCTAATCTAAATCGTCTTTGAAAAGAGAAGAATTGTAGTTGATTTATTCTTTGTATTTAATGTTCTAAATGGTTTTATTGATTGCTGTGATGTATTGGGACGTTTCAAGTTTAACATCCCGTCAAAAATATTTAGAGTTGTCACTTTAATTGTTGATCTGCCTTTGCTCACCTGTGTTTTCAATTTTACTTAAATATTGTACATAATAATTTAATAATATTATTATGATTCACTTTCATCGCCATCATTATTATTTGCCATTGCTGTCTCTTAACGATCTGTTGCAATACTGTTACATATCATTTTTTTTCATATTGCTCTTTGTGAAAATTTTTTCTCTTTCTGTAAAAATAATCTTTTGTATCACCTGATAACTAAAGGGTATTCCCGTTAATAATTGATGATTATGATTGGAATGTCTTCCTTTCGCACTGAAAGATTAATCGAGTCAATTTCGAAACGGATACGTTACGCGTACAATGTTCATCGACTGTCTTGCACACGCTCGATACACGTCGCGCGCATTACATCACTTCCCGCTGCGGCGGTCCGAGTCCTTTGGTCGGCTACGGATAGTATTGATATTTTCGCGCAACGCGACTGGTCGGGGAATCATTCGGAAGGGAGAAATATAATTACGGCGGTGACAAAATACCCCCGGGGCACGATAGCGCGCGAAGGGCGCCGCGGTGGTGAAGGCGGAGAGCGACGGGTGTCGGAGGGTGGCGCGCAAGAGGTGGTAACAACGGACGCGAGCGGAACAACGACGGTGAGCGTCGCTGGCGGGGCGGGGGAGACCGGTGACTTCCGGCGTTGCTTATAATTGCTCCGGCACTCAGTTTCTAGCGCCCTGAGTTGCCTCGAGCACAGCGCTTAAACGCTTTGCCAGTGATATAACTACGCCTCGGTTCCCGTTCCGTGGTTACGTGAAAAGCACGCTCGAGATGCGCGCTTCCTTCGTAAAGGAGCGGTAACAGTAGCGCGCGTTGCACCCGACGAGAGCTGATATATTCGAGGATTGTACGCGTCGTTGCAACATTAATCTCCTTAATAGTCTAATGTTTTATCTATGCGGACTTTTTTGATTCACCGTCGGCGTTATTAGTGTTCGTTACCATGATCGTCAGCTCGACGCCTGATTGCAACTAGACGGAAGTGCGAAAGTCGCGCGATTGTCACGAGAGTGCTTATAAAGGAAGGAAGGAAAGAAAGAGAGGAAGAAACGCGGCGAGCGAGGGAATGACACCTGAGTGTACGCCGAACAAAAGTTTCCTTCGCCTCGTTGTCACCCTCGCGAAAAGTGCGCCGAGCGTTGCGACGAAGCGAAGGGGGAGTGTGACAAAGACGAAAAGTGGGTGCCACTTGACTCGAGAGAGGGTGAATCGTTATGAGTCCCGCTCGTAAGCCTTACTTAATACTTTAGCGCTTTATTTTATGCGTGAGATCGGGCACTGATGTCGTTCGCATTTATCACTATAACAAAGGGCTTTAGTGCGCGGAACTTAGGCCGCGTCTCGGGAGAGTTTATCCATGTAGTTGCAGATCTCCGGTATTTTCCCTCATCGATACGGAGCACCATCTCGATTTGCAATTCTCCCCGTTACGTTGCGAACGTAAGACGACGAAAAGCGCGATTTATTCAGTCCGTACTGTGCCGGGCCGGAATGCCGGAGGGAAGTCGCCACCATTTGTACCGAGCCGAATTCGCCCGAAATAGCGATTAACTCACGGCGAGCAAAATTGCGTCGAAAAGTGGGAGTAATTAATTCTCGACGCTCTTTCTCTCTCTCTCTCTCTCTCTCTCTCTTTTTCTGGAGGGAAGTCTGACTGTGACGCTTAGAATTCCGCGAAAAAGAAAGTGGCTTCGTGAGCGAAGTTGGCGTCGAGTCCTTTGTGCGATGCTCCTCGACCGGGAGTGAGAGTGATTGATACTCCTCGCCGTTAAAATGTGCTTTCACGTGCGCCTTATCTTGCATTGTTCACTTTTCTCGCCCTTCTTCCTTCGCTTAACGCCATTATCTGCATACTATTAATGATGCATTATATTATGGTGGATACGGCGGTGGGAAATACCGACTCGCGTTCCGCTCAAAATTAAGAGCGATCGACGTCGGCGACGTGACGTTTTCTCCGGAGACCTGAGTGCCGTTCTGTGTAATGGCGTTATTTATGTTATGGCTATATCGTCATTAATACGGCTGGACATTCTGCAAAAACGTGATGAACATTAATATTTATGTATCGAAGAGGCACTTCGGCACGCTCTCTGTTCTCCGAGAATGATGAGTTTCACTTTTCGCATTTGCTCAACTGTTGAGGTCTATGCAATAAAACATATTTTGTACTTGTGTTAAAATCGGTCCTTGTTAAAATTTTTCATATATCCGTGTGTTAATTTAATATATTGCGTTTATGTTATTTCAACATTTTATCGATATTAAACATATATAATAAGTATTAAAATCATACATTTTACGCTTCAGTATCGATTAACGTATGAGGGCTCGTATTAATTTTGTGTTAATTTTTTACATAATATTTATGTTACTTTTGAACATATTCACCTTGTGTTAAATTAACAGAAAAATTTGAATGGACAAAAATATGTTAAATTTCACACCAAATTTTTTACATTTTTTTGCAGTACAATTTTTTACAGTATAGAAAATGGCACACAAAAATAAATTATAATAAATAAAAATCGGCTCGTATAATCCCAATGTATTCTCCCCGATCATTAATGCAGTACGATAATAGCGCAAAGATTGATCGTGCACCATTAAGACCCTTACATACAGTAAAGTCAGGCGATTAGGCCTCCTGATAATTATGCTCAATTATAACGCAATGACCAAATAATCGGATTAAATCCCTCGATAGATCGAACAGCATTATACAACCGAGCATGAACCGTTGTGATTCGTATCGGCACCATTTGCATTCGACGGCATTGTGTTCGACACGATATTTTCCGCGGACGCATACAGGGAGTACCCTTCGTGTACTTCTTTTCGCGTATCCGTATTTTTTCATTATTCTGGAGTTGAATTTTTTGCGAAAATTCCGAAATTTGCTCGCGAACGTTACATTTATTTGTAACTTTTCGTTTAATTGAAAATATACATCGAAGCGGGATCCAACAATTTGCGCACAGAACAAAATCACGCCGATTCCGGCGGAGCAACCTGTACGTTAAACCTATACGTTTATTATTTGTCGTCGCGTTTCTACCATCGATGCGAAGCAATATATTTATTTTACGCGGTCAATGAGGCGTCGTTATATCCACGTGTCATTTTCATCCGTCGATTTCATCCATCGTCAAATCCGTCAATTTGACTCCTCCCCGGCTTTTCACGCCGATAACCCCGCGATAATCGTTTTCGCAACCACTGGCGCGACATACAAACGGCGGATGCGTTGCACTCGCGGAAGCTCGAATCGGCTTCGCCCGTCATCAGATTTGCGACAGCCGATCGAGCGGCTGCCTCCGTATTTCTAAGAGTCGTCCCCCGTAATTTCCGTATAAACATCCACGAATTTATCTGTTCGATGAGAAGGAGAGATCGCGAGAGGCGGACGAGGGAAGGTCGCGAGCTGGTGAGGTAAGGTGGTTGGAAGCAATCGACTTCGTCGCCGAAACAGCCCCCGAAGGCACAGGGCGCCCAACTTTGGCAGGAGAATTCCAATTTTGGGCTCTTTCAATTTAAGGCTACTTGTCTTCCCCGCCGTCGCCTTCTCGTCCGTCGTGCATCGCCGGGATGTCTGCTCGTCTCGCGCTGGCGCCTTCCTCCTGCTACCCTCTCTTTCCGTTTTTTTTCCCCTGTCACCGTATCCTCGAGAAATAGCTGAGAGCGAACGAGATCACGCGAGAAAGAGCGAGAAAAGACATTCTCATCGATCGCTCTTTCTCCTTCCCGTTCGCAGCAGCCGAAGATCTGCATTTCTCCGTTTACCGCCGTCGCCGGGATGTCGTTATTACTTTTATTATCATTGCTATCGTTAATATCGTCGAAGCACCGGTCGTGTAATCGCGACGGGGCTGAGCTCCTTCCGCAGGAAATACGACGGAAACCCCTTTCCTCCCTCTCTCTCTCTCTCTCTCTCTCGCGACGACGGTCGATTGAATTTAGTCGAGGGGAGTTTACCTCTTTCCGTTCGTTTTTCCTCAGATTGAGATCGTTGGGACGAATGTGTCGCGCAATTCGCGGCACGTTACCGCGTACGTTCACGAGTATTACACTGTTCGGAGGCTTAATACGCCGACGGGACATTAATGTTCGCCGTCATTTGGCTGATTATTTGAGCGCTGCGGAATTAATCCGCCAGATGGACACGCGCCGCCGGCGGAATCGGTTGTTTTCTCACGAAGTAACGATCATCATTTAGGACACGACTGGAGAGGCGTACGTCCCCCGAAACTCCGGCCGAGGTATTACCGCAATTGGTTGCATTCAGGAGCAGGAAACGACACCGGGTTAACGTTCCTCGCGCGCGTACATTTAAGCGAAGCCAGTTTCCAACGAGATAACCACCCTTCCTGAAAGCATCCCCCCGCAGGAACGAAGCCAAACGTTCGTGCGCGCACGCTGCGCGAGACGTCGGGAGAAAGCACGCTGGCAAATTAGTATTGTTACAATGGCGCGGGCCAATAATAGCGCGTCCGAGAGAGAACGTCGTTTCCACGGCGATCTTGGGCGCGATATCGTCGGGGATGAAAATTACGCGGCCCTTTTACTGGAAACGCTCGCCGATCGATCGCGATTTCCGACGCCGATTGCACACACATACACACGTCCGTGTCGCACGTAACGTGTCTTTCAAACGATAGAACGGAAAGAAACGATCTGCTGTTCTGTTTGCAGGCGGAAGTCGAGGTTGTGGAACAATACAGCGATCCCAGAGACAGCAAGAGTAAAGCGTACGTGGAGCCGGGAGCGGAGTCGTCCCTGCCGACGATTTACAGCCGAGCAAATCGCAACTATTGTCGACCTTACACAGGTGAGATCCCACCTCGAGCCGACATCGGGTGAAATAACGCGAAGCTGTAATTCCGGTTGAGCCGTGTACACGTACGTAACAGCCGTTGAAGCTGTCGAGCGGAACGCACAAATAGCACCTCCTTACTCCGAGGCACAGAAGGATCTGCGAAATATTTAACGTAAGCGCCTCCGCTCCTCCCAGTTAAAACATTCGCGCGCTTTTTCGCAAGTCCGTGAGAAGCAGGTATGAGAGGTCTCAATATTTTGTTTCTCCGGACTATCGCTATTTCATTGGACGGTACAATTAGCGCCACAGTCGACGCCTGAGGAAAGTAATTATTTAAACGTGATCGAAGCGCACGCGAGAGTTTAACAAAGACACTTCACCTCGTATGCTTTCCTTTCCTATCTAAAAACGGAGTCATACTCACTCAGCCGAACGTAAGCTTTTCAATACTCGAACTAACCGTTTTTACCGGGCTAGAAATTCGCGAGATACAGCGGTGGGATATCGTTGTAAGAGTTAATATCGATGACGTAATGCTCCGACTCTGTGCATTGATTGCCCAGTGATAGTGGTGTCGACGATAAGTTTCGGGATAATTTAGTTAAGCGGAAATTCTCACGCCAAGCCGCAAATTAATGCGGCGAGACCCCGACGTTACGGCCGATACTACGACGTACGAATTATCGAGGTAACAACTCAGTTAGCGCCCGGCTAAGGGAGGGAGAGGAGCCCCTCGATAATTGAACGGTACGCACAGGTTGGTAGCGAGTGGCTAACGGATTAATCGACGGAAGCGGATGCCGAAATAGGGGGATCATCTCTTTTTCGGTTGTGGATGATGCTCCTCGGCTCCCGAGATCGCTGCTCGTGCGCGCACCCGACGCTGCTTCCGATCGGGACTCCCACGCGAGCGGAATGTCTCGTATTTTCTCGGCGGCCAGCGCGAAACTTCCCGGAGAAGGTCGCTAACGAGAGTTTCGGATTAAATTCCTGCCGGAGCGTATCCTCGGGAAGGAATGCTGCGGGTCGTGATTAACCGACACGCTCGTCTCGCGTGTACGATACGATCTCTCGAGCAGACCGGGACCTGATTCGCACAAACAACCCCTCGTTGCGCGCGTCACCGAGTATTCTGACACTCGAGTATGCAGATTGCCGTGTAACACTGATCCCGGGTAAACACCGGCCGAATTTGCATCCTTACCATATTCATGGGCTTTTAATTCGCGAGTGGATGCGGCGAGGATCAACGCAGCGGAGAGAGAGAGAGAGAGAGAGAGAGAGAGAGGCTTGCGCAAAGACTCAGCTTCCTTTCCGCAGGATAAGGGAGCGATGTGACTTTTCGACCTGCGCTCTGCAAGGCACTCTTTCTCGTTACCGCAACGTGACCGTTTTACCGAACGTATACTTTGCGCGTGTTATCACTCCCCCGGTGCTACCAAGCGAAAGGGATAAAACCGTGCCTGTGCGACGTTTCAAATAAACTTCGCTATCTTTGCAATCGGTTCGACGGGTTTCAGCTTGAATCTTCGCGGCGAAATCTTCATAGTGAGGCGTTTGACGGCGTTATGAGATTAACGGTAAATTGTCGCGCGCGTGCCGCTCGAGGAATGCCGCTTCTTCGGCGAGAATTGAATCAGCAGCCGCGTCGATGTGCGGCGAGGTGAATATGAGAGAGAGAGAGAGAGAGAGAAAAAGAATTTATTCAAACCTGGGGTTAAAATTCGGGCATGCAATACGATAACTATTGGAGTAACTGTTAGCGAGCGAAGCGATACAATGGAAGAGCGAGAGTGCTGAAAGATTAATACAGCATTGAATCCAACCAACGTCAACAATGAAAAAGGAAAGCTGCAAGTATAGCGAAACTATGGGTATTGGCTCATATATAGTATATATAGTATATATAGTTTAGACGCAACAGAAACTGTTGATACAACAATCGACTGCCTTGAAGTTAGAGAGAAAGAGAAAGAGGGAGGGAGAGGTAGAAAGGCTAGCGAGGGTCGGCAGAATGGAATTTTCAGACTGGCTGCTTTATAAAAGGGATGACGCGTTCTGAAATGTCTGGCCGGTCCGCCCTCCGTTAACTTCCGGCGGTGGAGCCCCGCCGTTGCTACGAGCTCGCCTCGTTCGCTCGTTCGTACGAACTTTTCGGGTCTCGCGGCGTGTCCCCGACGTTACTTGCCATCGACACCACACGCGTGCCCCACCTCCCATAATATGTCGTGTGATATTTAATTAAACTTCCCGCGCCTCCCCGTCCCGCCGTCTCATTCCGCTTTCATAGTCCGTAGTTTCAAGGGGCATTTCAGCCGTGTGCGACCCGTTTCGTCCCACACTTTCCGTCGGGCGTACTACTTATTAACCAGTGTTTCAGCCAGGCCCGAATTTTTCTCCTCTCCTCCTTTGCCGAAATACGGCTCCGCCGTGCACCGTAATTAAATGCCGCTGATTAGCCCGTTAACGAATCGCAACCACCTGGAGAATCCTCCCGCTGAACGCGACGGCGAATCGCATTTAGTCGGATTGTAAATAGCATGCGCCTGAAACAATTACTTCCTCCACGTGCGAACCTGCGTTGTCGTGAGGGTAGCAGTTTTATTAATATCGCGCCTCAATATCGCACGATTGTGCGCCGTTGCTGAAAGAACCTTCGGCTTCCTCATTTGTTCGTGCGCGCGCGCGACCCCTCTTCGAAGTTACCCTCATTTCAATTACTGGTACCAGGTGACTTGTAGCTCGTTCCGCGTCCCCGAGCAGTTAACGCCCGTGCCGGTTCATCGTATGCAAATGTCATGCCCCGTCCGTCGGTTTGTCCTTCGTCCGGGAGAGCGGGAGGAGGCGGGTCCGGTGTTCATCAAACGCTGGTCAAAAGCGCTGCGCCGGCGTATATATACGTATTCGTTAGCGGGAAATTTATACAGGCGGGCCCTGCTCGTCCCGATTCACGTCGCGGACGGCCTCGTCCATCCGCAGTCGTCCATCTGACTTCATCGTCCAGCGGAACGCGACAAATGCGTGTTCATAACGGCTGAGCACGCCCGAGAATATCCGATTTGTGGACTGGTTTTAATACCCCCGTTCTCGTCGGTGTAAGCGGCCCGAAAGTTTGCTCTCTGTCACTATGAAGATGAATAGTCAACAAGACCCCTTCTGTCCTTGGCTCCGATCTCGTATTCCTCATCTTTTCTCTCTCTCTCTCTCTCTGTCTTTCATCACCCCTTTCTCGCTCTACCGCCATTTTCCCCTTCCGCCGCGCTTTAGAATACGAACCCGCCGCCGCGCCCACCCTATCCCTCACTTTCTCGCGTCGTAAACTAGATCATTTACAAACTGTCAACGACATGGTTCCAACTCGTCCGACGGCAAGTACGTGCCGGATTTCGGAGTGGGGGTGGAGGGGGCGAGATCTTAATCCCCGCGCAATTTCGCGAGCTGAATTCGCGCATCGCGTCATGGTGAGACGGAGAGCTGCGTAGCGCGTAACGATGCGTCGCGCGCGCTCGGAACGGTTGAATTGACTTCAAAGCCCCCCGATTGGGCGCGGTTTTTACCAGAAGAACGGTCATTCGAGAGCTTTGTGTTCGCGAGTTATTGAGTTTTGTCCGGAAACTCCTGCCTGAGCCACAGCGCGTCCCATTAGCGTTAGCAATACATACTGGGTAAGCGAATTAACGTTTGTAACCCTATCATTCCATTTCGCTCGCCGAAAAACGCCGAGTCCCCGCGATCGAGTCGACGGGAGCGTTTTAGTTTCCTCCGCGGCAATTAGTCGCTTTGAATGTCCGCGATGGAAGCGCGGGGGGAGCAAAAAGCGGTCTCAGGCGAGATTCACGAGCGGGAGTGATGCTCCCGAAAACTTCTGGGTGGAATTATTTTTTTCGTGCGGGACGTTGAAAAACACACACACACACACATTCAGTTGGTGTTCGAAGTTTTCTTTGCTCGGTGCGAAGCGAACGAGCCATTGTAATGGCCAGCTAGGAGCAAACTGGATGCGAAACTTTGGAACGGCATACGTTTTTGTATGTAAGTTTTGTCGCTCGATACTCGGCGGACTCGGAGGGCAGAGGTCGGTGCTAAAGCTACGAAGCGAACCCTTCGCCGAGAGGGAACCCTTGAATTCATTTCATGGGCAATTACAATTAGCATTTATGCCGCGATTTGCATATCGTTGCGAGACAATTTCGCGCGCGCTTAGCCTAATCTCCGTGTCAGATGCTCTCCCGTCGCGCAAGAAGCGTTCGTAGCTACTGAAGATCGCTTATCTCGTCTCGTATAAACTACCGGAATTTCCGGCGGGACTCGCGACTTTTCGAGATAACGTAGTATTAAAGCGTTACGCGGCGAGACGGAGAAACACAAACAGAGTAGGGAACGCGGAAACGTTATATAATATAGTCGCGGTCGATTTTCTTCCTTTCGGCAGGAATATCTCGGATGAGAGCGTACATTCGCGAGTTGCAACTTTTCAACTTTGGAATCGAGTCTCCGTAACGAGCAGATTTAATGGAATAAAATTTCTGTCAGAGTAGAAACAAAGAGCTCGGAGCTGAAAGCGCGATGGGACGGGCCAATCCCGCTCGATCGGAATTACATTGCGCCGCGTGAAAACGAAAACGGGCTTTCTCGTTAACTCGGCCGGCCGGTGAGCAGCGGAACGTAAGATTGAATTTGAAAGCAAAAGTAAACTCGCGATTAATTCGAAGAGTCCATAGAGAGGGTTGGACAGGTGGGCGTACCGCGGTTGCTCGGATACTTGAAATCAGCGGGTAGATTTCGAGCACGAACGCGACCTCCCCCCCCCCTCTTTCTCTCTGTGTCTCCGTTGTGTCCACCCTTGCTGCCGCAAACGATCGTGCTCACGTGTGACCACCGACGTAGATTTCAATTGCGCAATGTCTACCGGCAGGGAAGCGAGTAATCCACGCGTTGCGTTGCCCCCGTGAGCGACAGCTTTCAGCTACCCCCGCGCTGCGCCCTTTCCTCTCGCTTCTCCCCCCCCCCTTTTCATCGCCGCAAAACCCTTTCCGACGAGAGCCCAAACATTGATTTTATTGCCAATAAAATCAATCGAAGCTAACGACGCAGAGCTCGCAATCGCATAGTCGCCCTTAACGAGGAGCGAAATCGCTGTCGACGATCAACCGGGGCGTAAGAGGATTTAGGGTTGCTTTTCGCGGACGCAATCCGCGCCGCGTAATGCATGGCCCGTCCTGCGATCGGCAGATGATATTCCAGGAGGAGAGCTTTCCGTTTATTTCGAGACAGGTTACGCTCGACATGTGAGTCCGTGTTCTGCACTCACTTTTATCGGTGAAAGTGTCCCTAAAAGGCGGCTTAGAAGCCACCTGGCTGAGAAATCGCATTTAAGGCACTCTCACCGCTAAAAGCGAATTCAGAATGTGGATCATAGACATGAATGACGACATGACGTACGATATAATAGCAAATTATCACGCAGGCATCGCCGCTTCCGGACTCGATATATTCGCGGAATCCTCGAGAAGTGGATGCCTTCTCTCCTCTATTCAGCCCCGCCGGCTCTATCGGTGGGCGACGGTTTGCACGAGACGGTAATCAAAGGAGACCTCGCATCAGAGCGCCACCGTGAAAGATCTATCTACGTACCCTCGTAATCAGTCGTTGCTTCAATCATCTCGTCTACGCGTACCTGCCTTCACAGCGGCGTGCGTTCGACTAGCAGCGAGTTTCCAAAGAACAGACGAATTCCCTTCAAAGTGGTCCGCCCACGATCTCCTTCCGATACCTCCGTCTTTTTGTAGCGGCAGCTTGTAATAGTTGCCGTGACTCTGACTTTCACTCGTTAGGTACCTTCTTTTTGCCTCGGAAAGAAGACGAGACATAATGAAAGGGATTTAGAGAGGATGTACTTTTACAAAGAGAGAGAGGGAGAGAGAGAGACCCTCAAATGACTCCGTTGTCGCCGGGCGACACGAGCGATCTTCGCTTCGTCAATTCGCGTATCACGGGAGGGAGGGAGGGCGAGATTACAGACAAGACCGAGCGATTCATAGCGCGTCCACTTCACCATCGTCGACGTTCATCGGCCCGACGTCACGTCTCTCCCGGGAAGTAATCGGACGTTTACTAACCTTCGGGAGAGCGCGCTTACGTTCTCCGTTCTCATGCGAGCGGACATTATCTTCCCGGAGATTATCTTGCCACGACCCTTGCCACGGCTGGGCACATTTCGCGACGGGACACTTCGCTCAATCCCGCGATCGTAACCACGAATCCTGCCGCGGCCGAGCCAATAACCGAGATTGCCTTTCGTTTCATCGCTGCTCGGCTCGGGTAATCTTTAGCTGCTCTTCCGTGCGCCGCCCCGGAGGCTCTCTCTCCTCGACGTGGCCGGCGATTGCGCGGCCCCTCTCCTTATACCTCCACCTATACCTCCTCACCCTTATCCCTTTTTTCTTCCTGTAAGACGATACAATCCCACGACCCATATCTCGCGGACCCACCGTCGCCACCTCGGTCGTGCGTTACGGGAATGATATCTAATAAAAAGCGAAGTGAAGTGGCTCTCTCTCTCTCTCTCTTTCTCTGAGCACGGTGTGTGCGTCGCGCTCCGCTTTCTTTATATAAAGCTCTTTGCCGAATTCCGCTGGTCGCTGCGGCTCATCGTCGATCGCGGAGAGAACGAAAGATTGTATAAACGGTGCCGCGAGACCCGTCCGGCAATAGAGTCACGTGTCCTGGATTATCGCATAACCGAGATAAAGGATCTGGAGATGGAATACCGTCGGAACAGTCGCGAAGGTTTGCGTTACCGGCACGAGATGGTTATTACGTTCGCCGCGAAGAAACTGTCCTCAGAACGGGAAGATTCCGCCGTGTCTCGCGCGCGGGTACAGCGCGAACACGCGCTGTCATAAAAATGTCGCAATTTCGCCGTTCACTCGGCGATGTGAATCTCGGGAATCTGAGAGAGCTTTGCTCTCGTGGAGATTTAATTGATGAATGATAATTACCGCGAATCGGACCGAGCGTGCATTATCTGTTCAATTATTCCTAGTTAATTTGACTGATAGCTACGCAAGCCGTCGCGTTATGGGGTTCATAAACGATTTCCGATAACGGGCCGCTGTGCGTGTGGATCATGCGGTGTGGCCTTGACATTAGTTTCTAATTGGATGCCGATCGCAATCGTAATATCGTTATATCGTTACGCGTTGATCTTAATTGACGCGGACAACCCCCTGGACCGGCGCCTTTCTTCTCGAGTTGGCACACGTGAGATTCTGCGCTACAACAGCATAGCTGAGATAACTGGCTGCGGACCGTACATCTCCGTTATCTCCAGTTACCTACGTAAACAGGATGCATGCGACAGCGTTTCGTGTTATCGCGTAGTGATTGCTAGGCGAGGGTTGTCGCTCACCGGCCGTAATAGATTCATTAGGGTAGGCACCACCCCCGGCGCATCGTTGCCCCTGGCTCCGTGCGCACCTACCCTCTTTCATTTTCTGTCACTCGATCACTCATTCGCGTGTAGTATCCGTTACTGACTCATCTACCCGTTCGATCGCGCCGTTACGCAACGATCCGTTCATTCGTACGTCCGTCAGCACCTTCCGTCGTTACCTTTTCTTCTCACGTAGCGTTTAATCATTCCTCTTCATTTCCTCGTTTCTTTTTTTCTCTTCCTTGACGCTTCGATCATTATTTCAGGCTCAACGCGGGGAAGAAAGGTTGCTTGCGCAACGTGACGATAAACGAACGAAAATACGTTTCGACCGAAGGGGACAGAAACTTTGGTCTTTCTAAGAACCAAATTTGGTTTATAAGAACCAGAAATTCTGTCATCCTTCAACGAAAATGCATTTGGTTTGTTTATTATCGCGTTAATTCAATCGATCTTTTCTTTCTTCGTAAAGGTTTCGATAATTGAAGGAATGTCTTTGGAGAAATTTCAGAATTTCAAAAATTTCATTCAGGAAGGATACCTTTGAGTGAGTTTACTTTCCACTCGGTTATCTTGTTCTTTATTGGCGGAAGATAGCAGGAATCGACGCGATGAACGAATCGACGCGATGAACGATAAACGTTCAGAATTTTTTATTCATCGATTACATTTCCTCACTCGCACGTCACACGTGCAATGTACGCGCGCGCATTTTTCAAGCGCTGTATGTGTATAATCCGGTCCAATTTAATCGATTATCAGTCCCGGGCTGTTCCCGCTTTCGTGCACTCGGCCCTCGTCGGATATCTCGAAAATCTAATTATCGATCGGTAATCAATATCGCTGCAATTTGGCGACGCGCCAAAGCGCGGCGTGCCTTTGTGCGTGCGTTCGTGTACGCCGCTCTACGGCCGGCCGTGCTGTCGGCTGCAGTTTTTCTCGCGAGCAAGCGAACGATCGGATTCTCGGCGGGTGAGCAATGCAATTAATTGCGTAGGATGCGGTTTTTAATGACTTTGGTCGGCGAACGTAATTCTCACTTTCCGCGCAACGTAGAAAATTATAAGAATTAAGAGGAATTGATAAGATTTTTCGGATTTCTTCAGTAAACAATTATTCTATTAGATGCCGGGAAAAGTTCGTGCGGATCCTTAGGTGAAAATTGAAACACCCAGTGAATGCAATCTCTTTCTAGTTATAGATTTGTCACAATGAAATACTTGTGCAACGTCTGCACACCCTTTTTGTGGATTTGAACGCACATATCCACGCAGTTCATCATCTTCGATAACAGATGGACGCGGCTTATCCTCTTTCGCGATTCATCATCTTCCTTAAACCACTTAAACCATTTTGGTGCTATCCTTTCGCTAACAGTGCCTTCGTTGCATACGTTATAAATGCGTCTCGCTGCATTTGCTGCTGTATTTCCAAGTTTAAAGTCCTCGTAAAGCAAGAAAGCACGAACATTTAATTTTTCGCTATCCATCTTTAATCTCACATAAACACCGGAATGTTGAAACAATCGAATGCTGTACATCATGTATATCAACGATATAAATGTAACTTTCTGTTGATACCAACTTCATTATTCGCATTACACGTGCGAATTACTGACTGGAATCTGACTTCAATTCATCGCCAAGAAGGAAACCGCTCGAACTTTTTCCGGCGCCTAATAGGAAATAGGGAAATATTTTATATATCTTGACGTTTCTATATTCATTGTTGTTATACTCAGGTTGCTTGAAATATTGAGCCTGACACAAATAACGTTCGCTTGCTCATTTCGCCGTGTTTTAATGTATTCCTTTTCCCCAAGTTTTAATCCTGCATCTTGCCCGAGTTACACGAACGAAACAGATGCAAATACATATTCATGTTTCCTTCGATTTCGCTTCCACGGGGCTGTTCTTCATTCTGCATTTTTATTTCCTGAGAATCGCGCTCCCCTATTTCTCTCGGCATACCTCTCTCTGATATAATTTTATCGCGATATTACAGCAACTCCGTGCGGCTGAGGCAATATCACGTTTTCTCGTTAGCATTTCTTTCGCTCTTTCTCTCCCGGGCCGTAACGCGGTATTGTGTTTTCTTCATTATTAATCCTGCTGATCAGTCGCTCTACATCCTGACGCGCGGCACTACACTCCCTTTTGTTTCTTCCTCGCTGGAATGTTGAAAAAGTTTAACCGGTAGAAAGTTTCATCGAAAGTCAGCAAGAAAGTAGCTTCAGGTGAAAAGAAGAGATAATGGATCCCCGCTTCCGTTTTTCATCCCCTTGCGCACGGTGGGTCATCAGTTGCCTCCCGCGATCCTCTCTTCTTTGTGAAAGTTTGAATACGTAGACAACGTCTGGTTTCGCAGGGACCATTTCTTCTGGAACCCCGTACCGGTGCTCCTCCGTCGTTTGTCATTCGCTGCCAAGAGTGCGCCGCGAATTCAACGGAGAATCGAAAAGGAATCGCCCGCGACTCGTTCCCGGTTTTGCGGCGGCGCAGGCGGGCCGTGCAATAATTTGCCGGATTCATTGTCCGGGAATTAATTCCCCATTTCGCGCTTCGCGAATACCCGCTGACATTCCTTTGTGTTCGACTATGGAAAATGAAGTTTAAACCCTCTGGTGATGAGCGAAATGCGCCGGAAATCGGAGATACCCTGCCGTCCTGTCGTTTCCTTTAACGATTTTATCTGACGTGCATTGCATGAGAATACGAGGCGTACACAGAGAAAAAGGTTTCTTTGATTTAGTACTATTTATTTGACTAAAATTTGTTTCGTAGAAATAACATATACGAAATATTATTTGTTTGAGTAAAAATTTCATTGTCTCATTCAAGAAAATTCCACTATTTAACAGAAAAGATGTTATTATTCGGAACAATATCTTTTAACCAAGTAAAATATTATTTGGTTACAATAAATATGTAAAATGAAGCAAATAATTTCTTTGTAAGAAAATTATCTTTCGTTTCAAACAAATTTTTTATTTAAGATAAAGATATATATTCGTTGGAAAGTCTAAGAATCGTATTTAATCGGAGCATTAGTTTCTTTTGAAGCATGCCAATGATAAAATTTGTTTGGATGCAATAAAATTTATTAAATTTGAAGAAATCTTTTTCTCAGTGTACGCACATTCTAATTCTTCACATTCACATTCTTGAAATCGCAGATTCCCCTCCTGTTATTTCTATATAAATATAAATCAATAAGTTCTAAGTTTCAAGTCTGTTCTATTTCACTAAACTGCATTAGCTTATACTAGTTTTTCATTCTCTTTCTCCCACCAAGTCCCAACTATATCTCTCTGTTTAAGCTCTACAAGTGCATATTAATTTAGCGAAAAAAAAAACAAACTTAATAATTTTATTGTAAGCTCGAGCACCCGTTCGCAATTATGCGGAATTTCGAAACCGGGCTTGACGAACTCGGAATTATTCGCTTAAAATACATTCGACACACATACACACAAGCACATACACACCTCTGACAGCCGCAAAATGTTTATTACATTATAATAAAAGCGTGATACCCTTGGTCTGGAAAATCGAATTATATCACGCGAAATCGTTAACCGAGCTTCGATAAATAACTCATGGATATTAATAAAGTTCAACGTGTCGCGCGCGCGTGCTCGGCGAGATAAATGCGCTCAAAGCGTAATCCATATTGCTAAATAATTACATACACGTTGTACACGTACCATAATTACTCATATTCCGCGCGGAGATCGATCGAAAACAAATTAGCCCGGCGACAAAGAGACGTGCAAAGACCACCTATTGCACTCCGCGAGCGGTCGATATCCGCATCCTGATACCGCAGGGCCTTTGTGTCTGGTCGAGCAGTGACGGCTCCGGACGACGCGATAGTTCCAGCGCGGGTTCCGATAATCATTTTTTTCTCTGGCTTTCGATAAGTTCGTCCGTATAGCCGCGACGGCGGTCTCTGTCACAAGCAGCGCCGGCATGGTTTACGGTCGCGTCTCGCCACCTCTCTCCCTTGGAAGGGAGGGAACGAGGAAGGATTTCAGCGGGGCCCTCCGGCCAAGCATAATGCGCCCATTATCTCCAGTCCTTTCGTCTATTCCGCATGTGTACTCTGCCTATATAACGTACCGGGTGTCCGCGTAATTTTGCGCCTCCTCCATTTGCTCGATCCTTCTCTCTCTCTCTCTCTCTTTCTTTCTCCCTCCCTCGTTTGCTCCCGCCTCCTTCTTTGCTGTCGCGAATGGCCATGACACGATCGTAAAGCCTAAAGAGGCATTAGATGATGCTTGAACGGGTCGACGAATACGAAGAGGATGGAAAGGGGTGGCTGACGTTGGGGTGGAGCAGGATAGGACGTCTCGCGTCAGGCGAGAGGAGGCCAGGAACCATTACGGTAATATCCCACGGACGGAGGAAGTGATTTTTAAGGAGACGAGGCCGCCATTTCAAGGCAATTTCGCCTTCCCCGTGAGCTTTTTCGTTCTCGTTCTGCGGCGGCCCAAGCCCTTCCCTCGTGCTTCTCCTTACAACAAGACGATTATGAAAATTTCGCGCCGTTTTCGGGATCCTCGTCCCCGCGAGAGAGCGGGGCTTTGTACAGCCCGAGACATCCTTTCACGCGTAAATCTTTCGGATTCTGCCTTCACGGCCGATGAATTCCTTGCCACCTCTGTCATGATAAGTCGTAATACCTCAGAACATCCAGGATATATTCTTTCTCTCATGTAATATAATCGATGAAAATTACATGAGTAGTTTATCACGACTGTTCTTCCGCGAAAAAGTTTTACCATACGTTCTAAAATTACGACGATTGACGCTAACGTCTGCGTTAACGATTTCGATCGATTTTCTCAGACCCGTCGGCATCCGGCTCGTCCTGCGAGGACGACGAGGAAGGTCGGCTCGTCAGCATCAGGAAACGGAAGAACAGTCTCTACGCATCTTCCTCAACCCGAGTTCCGTCGGCGGATCGGGATACCTTAACTTCGACCGACGGCTTGCTCGTAGATTGCGTCGCTCTCGTACATCTGACCGATCAGTCGCCGACTGAGTCCAATCAACCGGTGCGTCATCCATCGCCGTATTACTACGGCGATCTCTTCAAGGTCCCGGAACAATTGCCCGCCAGGTCCCAACCGAGCAAGTATCGCAAGAGCGTCAGTCTCGATGTGCCGGGCGAGCGTTCGCGCACACCCGGTATACCGAAGAGGAACTCGGTAGCGGGTGATGGGGGCTCTTACTCGTCTCAGCAACGGCACTATCAGCAGCAACAACAGCCGCCGCCGCCACCGCCGCACTATCAGAGCCAGGATCTAGTGAGCCCCACGTCTGGGAGCGAGCATGCTGTCCCGGCCAGAAGCGAGATCCTCTCGTCGTGCATCATCACCGAGTGGGATCACACCCTCATGCCTCCTCATAGGCTGTTGAGCCATGATCTGCCTACCGCCGTTTGTACCTGCATCGCATCGCCCGAGGAGGAGGAGGAGGATGAGCTAGACCGCCGGCAGCCGCAAGTAGCGCGGCACCAAGTGCGCAAGCTACGACGTACGCGGAGGATAGACCCGCAGCCGATACTCGTCGAGGACGAGGACGACGTGGAGGGTGAGGACGAGGGTGAGGAAGAGGAGGAGGAAGACGCGGAGCCCGAGGAGGACGAGGAAGGGATGGCTAGGCAACGTCACCTCTATGAGACGGCCTTCGACTGCAAGGTCAATCGCTCCGACGATGATCTCGACGATCTCGATCGTGTTACCAACCATCCGGTGTTGCACTCCCAGGTATGTCGAGTCGGGGGGTTTCTAAACGTGCGGCAAATTTCGTGATACAGAGTTTGTAAAAAATACAAATTATTTTTAGGTACATAATATCAAATTAATTGGTTCATTTTATAATATCGATTAATAAGTAGTTGCGTTTTTAAAAGGACAAATATAAAAACGTTTTAGTTACTGACGCAAAACCATGTGAAAATAAAAAAAAATGTTGCAAATTGGACAACCACGCGCATCCATATTTATAAGTTATGCCATCTGAAGTAACGTTTCACGGCCTTTATTTCTCCCCTCTCTGACATCCTAGATCGTCACGCAAGCTAATATACTCCCTCTCTCCCCTCGTGGTGTGACGTAATTGTTGAATGACTCCTTAAGTTCGTTTCACTCAGTATCTCGCTCAGGGGAGTTTATGGGTCCTGCATTTGCATTTGCGTGAAAAACAAATTTCGCCGACGCAGATGCGGAGCAGCAGCGCTGTGTTATCGAGCAGAACGAGTTCGTCGACGGACGCGTCGAAGCAGCAACATCAGCAATCGCTTCCTTACGCCGGCCAGTCGCAATCAAGCAAGGACCATCGACGTAAAGTCGTACTTCTCCGCCCAAAACCGATTCCGAGCCGCCTACAGCAGCAACAGCAGCAATCGCAGCAACAAGCAGACAATATATGCACTCTGTCCCAGGATATCGAGTCCCTCCAGATCAACTCGAGCGACGAGAAAACCGGCTCGCCGAGACTACCAGCTCGCGACTACACGCCGTCGCCACCATCTACCGCGCCGTTACCGGCGAAATTTCACGGCAACCGTGACCACTTGCTGCTGAACATCCGCAGCGCGCCGAACCTACCGTCGCAGCCGGACCATCCCCGGCTGAAGGACATGAGACTACCCATGAAGTCGTTGCGCGCTAAGGACTCGCCGCAGAGCAGCGAAGGCAGCATTCTCGAGATCAAGAGCCGGCCGAAGAGCTTCGTCCAGGAGAACTCCTCGCAGGGACGTCGGTTCGACAAGGAGCTCATCTTGGAGTTCAAGGGTAGGCCTCGGGAGGAGCGGCAACGACCCCGCAGCCTGATCCGCGAGAGTAGGCCGGTAATGGAGTTCAAGGGCAGGCCTCACGAGGCGGAGGGCGAGGTGGCGCGAAGGGACGCCGGCCCGTTGGAGTTCAAGCTGCGCACGTCGAGACGCCGCGCCGGCTACTCCAGCACCGAGAGCATGGCGACCAGCAGCAGCGGCGGCAGCATGGAATCCCTGCGGAGCAGCACCAGCGAGGGCAACCGGTCGACCAGCAGCTCCGAGAGTCGGCACAGCACCAGCCTGAGCTCGCACAGTTCCGACAGCGGCGGCACCAACTGCTACCATCACCATCAACAGCCGTCGTTACCCGGTTTCCTGACTCATCACGCCACCAAGTTGCACATCCTCTCGCCTATCTCCGACAAGTCGTCGCAGGAGCCCGCCTCGGAGACCTCCGACAACAATCGCAACAACAACTCGCAGAAGGCCTCGCCCGAGGAGAGCGTCACGTTGGAGAACAACGTCACCGCGGGCAACAATACGAACGCGGTCACCTCGCCCATGGACACGTCCTTCAAGAAGAGGCGAGCCCCGCAGAACAAGAATCTCATTAATCTGGCCCTGCAGTCGTCGTCGTCGGGCGACGCGGAGATCCAAGGCTCGGACAGCGGCATTTCCATCGAGTCCCGCGCCGGGATCAAGCCCTTCGGCTTCCACCTGCTGAAGCCGCAGTTGGACAATATCAACTTCGTCGACAACGAGCCGGAGCTCTCGGATCTACCCTTCGATATGCCGAAGCTGCGCAGAAGACGTCTGCTGATGCAACAGGACGCCACTACGTCCGGCAGCGCGACCAGCGTAGATCTGAGAGACCTGCCGTTCGACATGCCGAAACTCAGGAAACGACTCAGATGCACCCAGAGCACCGAGTCCAGCGCGTCCCAGGCGTCCTCCAGTCTCTCCGTGCGCGACGTGGAGCCGCCTCCTCTCTTCGGTGAGTTTGATCCCTTCATTTTCCTGATTTCACGCACTTTTTATATTACGTTCGCTCAGGTTGGAATCTTCGCGTCGCGGAAGTACGAGGATCGCCGCTCAAAGGTTGGCGAGCTCGAGCACGAAGCTTTACATCGAAATTCCTTTTCGAGAGCGATTAACGTTAATGGGAAGCCACGGGGAGCTCCGTGTTCAGTTTCCTCTTTAATCGAGCCTCTAGCCATTAAAACGATAAAAACCGTACTTTCGGCACTTCGAGGCGAGCTAAGTACTCATCAGCGAGCGAGGGGGCAACCGTAATTTGACGCTGATCGTTATGAACCTTCCAGACAACGGCTAACATCGTTAAGCTTCACTTAGCTGCTCCCGGCGATATATTTACTATAAACACACGTGTCGATGGTGGACCTTAACGGTGGATACACGCGTGCCCATTGTTGTATGCCGTTTCCTATTTGATTATTCCAGCGCGGATGTCGATAATTGGATATACATGAATCAACTGAAGCGATCACAAGTAACTCGCCGCGCACAGGTCGGGCGATTTCAATGTTAAATACGTTTAACACGGCAAAATGAAAGCAATTCCTCCGTCACTCCGATAAATCGCCGATATTCGTGCGATGTGACAATTAGAGCGCGAGCGGTAATTGCGGGCCGACGCTGCGGCGGCTACAATGTATCAAGTGGTATCGAAGTAGCCAGCAATGTGTAATTTAGATCGCATTAATATCGTTCGAATCACACGACATCGATAATTTATCGCCGGCGAGTGAATCTGATGCGAGACCGCACGCAGTGCAGCGCGAAGCGTTCGGAATTAGTCGGGTGATTAAGCCGCCGTCGCCGCAACCCTCCTCCTATTTTCCCCCGAAGCTCTGTCGTCCGAGCTGATGGGAGTTTGAACGCACGTCGTCTACCCTCCGAGTTCCGAAATTGCGAGAGCTCTAATGCGAGAGCTTCGCAGAACGAGCTTCCCGCGCCGCGTACTGCCTACGGCCTGCGAAACCTGCGACCTGCTTGTGTTGCCGACCTGGTGGGGAGGGGGACGGTAAATGCCGCTGGACGAAGGTTAGGCTACGGAGCAACCTGGCCAGTAAGCGAGAAGAGGAACGGCGACAGGGAGAGAGCAGCCAACTATTTTTATCGGTCGGTCGAATGTCAATAAAGGCACGGGATGCCCTGCAAATCCGTTTTGCCCCGAGTTACGGGGTCCTTGGGAGCCGCTCTTTCTCTCTTGGCTTGGGGAAAACGAATGGCGAACGGCGGCGGCGGTAGCGACGACTACGAGTGACTCCTCGTACCGTGAAATACGCCGACGCGGATTTATTTAATCAATTACGGGCCCCCGGCCTCTCTAAAGCACGGCTCGCTCTGTGTCGTTGCTCGGGTGATTTAATGCGCGGCGATTATCGCCCGCCGGCCTCGCCGAGTATTGGTGTTTGCAGAACGAATTATTACTATTTTTGCCCAGTTATCCGATCTGCTCCCCGAATATCGCGCGCGAAATATTTCGGGGAAAATTCGGAGGAGCGCATTCGAGATATCTCGGGAAAATAGTCCGAATATTGCCAATTGAATCGGAGTTACTTCGCATTTGATTTCTCTCTCTCTCTTTCTCTCTCTCTTTAACGAATGCGGCAGAGTGAGATAATTCGATAGTTTGCCGAATTGATCTTTTTTCCATAGCACGGTTTTGCTTGTCACGTGGTATGGTGATCGGGCAGAATTCGGCCTATCGATGATACGCCGGATGTCGATGTAAAAACAAATTGAGAACGAAGTGCGCAGCGCACTCGACGATACCGCTGATAAAAGCCCCGGCCGCGTCATTCAGTCCGGATCGCTCTTTGAGCAGCTCGTACGTCGAAAATATGAATAAATAGTCGGTGGGAAGTTTAATCAACACGTGCTGGTAAATACGTGAATACACCGTGCACGCCGGTCGTCGGTCGCGCTTCCGCTTGCCAGATAACGAAAGTGTAGTAGTTGTCACGCCGCGCCGATGCGACCGGCTACTTCGATCGCGGCTGGCCGAACATTCGCACGTGTTTCACGGATTTTTCGCATTTTTCGTCGCTGAATTGTACGAGAGGCGCGCACAATAAAACTCTCGCGATTTCGCGCAGCCACGGGCACGCTTTAACGACGGGGAAAATCGTGTATTCGCGCGAAACACGCGATTGTAAAGCGTACGTCGGCGGGCTTTTTGAAATTTAATGAACTCGCGCGGTCAAGTCTCTGAAATAAAATCCAAAGTTGCAGCGTGTTGCACGGGAGAAAAAGTAAATAGTCGAAGTATTTTATTTATCGGCCTGCAAATTATGCGGAACGCGCGTTCTCCCGGCAATATCCCGCGTCCCGCGATTTGGCAGTCAGCTGCGTGCGAATTCGGATCCGGTAATATTTTTTCCGGTTGATGGATGCCGGTCGGCCGGATTCGTAAATTACCTTTTGAAGAGGGTGAGAGAAGGGGAACGCGAGGGAACGAGATGACGAGTGCGTTAGCACGTGATCAGGAGCAGATTTCTCCAAAAGATATACGCTTTTTATGCGTTTAGTTGTCGACAATTACTTTTCGCTAGCGCGGAGGCTCAACGGGAGGGCTGATCGATCGATTTCCTCGTTCTCGGCTATCGCACATGGCTAGCGAATCGTTTTATCAGTACGTCGCTGCGAATAGGTCGTCGATCAAGATAAGCCATCTTGAGCGATGAGACGATTTAGTTTTTACCGGCCGGCGGTACTTTTCCGTTTCCCGGTACGATTGATATTATTGTTACTTTGCTAGTTATACTAGTATTGGCAATTTAATCGAGTGACATTGCTTATATATTTTTTATCAACATAATGAAGTTTAACTCTTTCCTTCTTATGTACGACGTGACTCTGTTAACGCTTCGATGCATCAGACTGCCCAGTCTGCATAGAGCACGTCTTTATCTACTTCGAAGACAAATGACGATTTGATTTTTATTTTCAATAAAAATAATCGAATTCTTTCTTTTACGTATATGACGTGACTCTCTATTAATGTTTAGTGCGTCTTGCTGTCTAGGCTGTGTAGTGCGTGTCTGTTTGAAGACGAATAACAATGTGCGACGCATCGACCGGAGACAACGAATCCAGACCGATATTTCCTTCGACGCATCCTTTTTTACATTTCAGCCGCGTTGACGGCCAACCCTCGGAAAGGGAACAGTTTGCGCATTGTGCTTTCAGACAAAAGCCATCGGCTTGCGTCCGTCTACAATGTGTTGGAGAGAGTAGCGACGGATAGAGTGTAGCGCCTAAAGCCGGTGCTTCGGTTCGCGTTGCAGAACGCCCACACGGTGGGTTCACGTGCACTCTCATACAACAGTGTCGATGTGTGGGCGCACGTGTGTCACCAGGAAGATAGCACGGGGTATTGAAAGTATCGGAAATATTACGCCCTACTTGCGACAAGTTTGCATTGTCCCTTTTCCGATCGGCTCTTTTAAACTTCATCGGAGATGGCCTCTTCGATGACGTGACACTACCACGCTTGCTGAATGAATCGGATAAAATGTTATTAATCGAGGGATTGACGCCACCTCGGGAAATCGAACAAAAATTAAATCGTTTCTCGTCCTCTCTCTCGCGCGCGTTTTAGCGCGGAGGAGATGCGTTAAACGGATCTCGCGCGACTCACGTGGATATTACGGTTAGATCGCTCGTGAGTTCAGCACCGATGCCGAAAAGAAATGGATAGGACTCGCAATCTCGGAGGATCCGATATCTGTCTCTAGGCCGTTTAATGGCCGACAACGCGCGAACTCCGCTCGCTGGTGGCGATCGTTAACGGGGTGGAGATGAGGGAGGAGAGAAGCAAAAAAGCGCATCGACGCGGTGATATCTGGCTCGGTCCACCTCGGTGGTTATATGGGGAAAGGTTTGGCTTGACGGCAGAGGAAGGGTACACAAGACTTCTTCCGGGTGTTTACGACTAAAGTTGCCGAGTGTAACTTACATCGGCGTCTTTGTTTTGCGCGACGCGACGCACTCTCTTTCATTCTACTTTCATTCGGCTGTCGTCGAGGAAGTTTCGCGCACGTAACAAAAGATCCATGCGTATTTGCTCGCTCCGAGTGAACGACTTGTTTTTATCTCTTCGGGGCAGATCTTTTCGGGGAGGGAGGGGAGGGGGGAGGGAAAAATTGATACCTCGGAGAAAATCCTTCGATTTGATTGTAAGCACGAAACGGAGCAGATTCGGGAGATTACGTTCTGAGAGAATTGGCTTCCCATAACGAAGAGATATACCTTCAATGTTTTCGTTACTTTATTTTGCCGAATCTCGTAATACGCCAGATCGAGGCGAATAAGAACGGACCTTATCTAAACCGTAAATGCTACGTACAAATTGTGAGGCAGACATCACCGATCGAGATTTCGTCCTCGCACGTTTTCACTTGATAGTTCAACGCGACCCCGAACGGTTCATCGCGAACCGCCCTGTTTACTCCTTCTCCCAAGGAAGGATCCGCAATTTCGCTATAGCTATTCATACACACTAACCACGTACGATTTAGTCAACATCGCACATTCGGTCTACTGACCATTTGGTAGTTGGCCAAACTAACGTACAAATAACCGTGCTTAGGGACTTCGTTTGGAAGCGTCGTCAGTTACCAGCAAAAAGAATTTCAGCGAGTCTTGCGGATGCTGCCAACGTTGCGATTATAATTTTGAAATAACTCGTTAGTTTAAATAAAATACCAGCTAAATTATTACCGTGTTTATTAGTAGCGAAAGATCGTGTAATTACGAACTGCTTCAGTCAGAGCGACGGTGTACAAAGCTAACGAAGCAAAATTGAAATATCGCAGAGGGCGCGACCAGCTCTAATTTTCATGGCTTTTTTGCGGACGTAGATTATTCACGAGTATCTCCGTTGCCGACGAATTTTTGCAGTTCGTGAATTTTAGAAGAGCCTGGCGGATTGCATGCGCCACAGTACGCTCTGTTTCAAAATTCACGGACGGGCGAGAGCGGATTTTGCATGAATACGGGCGACATTCGAAATGTATACATTAAACTTTATACGATGACTAGAGCGGAGTTGCGTTTAAACACAGTTTTACGCTTTGCCGGTTGAGAATCCCAGCCACGTACCGTCCGCTTAATGTCACCATCGCGCCGCGCGACTGTCGTTCGCTGTTCTCCATTTGGTGCCGATCCAAAAGGCCACTGCGACGCGAGCCGTCATTCGTCCGACCATTCGTGAAATTTCCTACCGGCTAAGTTTTTTTAACGAGTGGCATTGCAGCAATTTAATTGTTACGCTTGACGGGACACGCGAAGATGGCGATAACTGGGTTAAATTACTCGCGCGCGGCTTACCGTTGAAATTTCTCGCACTCTTGCGCTTACGATTTTTTACGCAAATTTCACTTGTTGTTCTGAATAATTGGACTACCAACGTTACACACGCGTGCAGCTTTACCGTCCCGGCCAGCTCATTTAGTTCCTCTTGTTCGTGATTAATTCAACGGTTACGTTTCCGATGTCAGTTGGAATACGCAACTGTTTTCGTCGTTCTTCCGCAACGATTATTCTATTAGCTTCTCTTTAAGGAGGAATCAACGATCACGCGTCCGACCTTTAGGGTGCTCGCTGCCGTCGGCAAACGAGGGCAAAGATCAGATATCAAACGCTACGGAGGACCAGTCAATAACTAACCGTGTAACGCCATTATCCGCTAGACTTCCATCGAAATCTTCAATAATTTCCGGTCCTGCTGCCTCGGGAGACTGACACTTTGTTGCTGGGTACACGCGATTACGCTCCTGATGGATGAAGTTTACGACTGTACAAATTTATTTTCAGATAATACCAACAAGTATCGCATCGTTATGGGGTAGATTTCTTTAAGATATGTACTTCATTACCATCTTCGTAACCATTTCTATCATGAAGATAGAACAATTAACCTTCATATTTCGAAATTCTCTATTAATTCTTCAAGCTCAATAGTATTTACGAGACACGTGTGGAACAAAAATTTCGACTCGGAATCTAGCTTCGACATGATTTCAACATACGAAGCAGCTGTCGCCGGCTAAAAAACTATCAGCTATGCCTTCGGATATACAAAACGTCAAGAAACGCTGCTCATTTAATCGCACGTTCGTCAATCTTGCGACTGTCTCAGCTGTGCGACTCCTTGAGACGTCACTTATTTGCGCTGTTTCCGAGTGACTTTATATTTTCATGGATGCATGAAATCCCGAGTATAGAATATATATATATGTGAAAGTCCCAGGGAGATCTAAAAGTTGTTTCGTAAATAATGAATGTTACTACGACCGGCACGATGGACCAAAGTATCGGTTATATCTCCGGACAAATTGTAGGAGAACTATCCGAATCGTTCGGCGGGAACGTTCGGCGTGCGCCTATCGTGCTTCATATTTCATGAGGATCGAGTACGTATCAAGCATTCCGAGCAGGTTCGAAGTGTTTGCCGCCGCGTCGATAAGGGCCCGTCGACGGAGGGATAGAGGCGCTCAAGGGCGTGTAACTGCAACATCTGTTGGCGGTGATCTCCGGCCTATCCGGCCGTTTCGCATCTGTTGTTCGGGCATTTCGGCACCGTCGCGAAATTTCCTCGAGGGCTGAACGAAATCGCCGCGTAACAACGCTAAGCGGGTCAAGACGGTCGAGACGCGCGGCGTCTCGGGATCGCGGAATCATCGTGACTGGCGTCGCTCGCGAGATCTTGCCCGGCCATAAAATCCCCCCCCCCCCCC
>NW_014560308.1:330855-339759 GCF_001313825.1 Dinoponera quadriceps
CCCCCCCCCCCCGGAGTCTCCGTGGCAAATATTCTTACGGTTTGTAACCCGAAAGGAGATACGTGACGCGAATAAGCGGTCGCTGCCTTGACGCTTCATTACGGGATCGCGCCTTCGCGATGCCGCATCCTCCTGAAAGCACATTGTTCGCAGCGGCGACTACGTCCGTTGCGATCCGCGCCATCTTCCATTTAATAGCGCCTCGCCACTCAATGGAATCGCCATTGACTCCTTCCCAGGCGCATTTGACATGCCGGCTCCCCGGGGCCGTAAATTCGCCGGCGTCGTAAATCTCTGCGGCGGGTTCCACCCTCGATCTCCTTCGCCCGCGGCAATAAATACGAATCGTTGGTGCGGGGTAGCTCTCGACTTCCCGCTCGCTGGAGCCATTCGACGGCCACCGGCGAAACGCGTCGCCAATATGTCCTGATTTTCGCGGGGAATTAAAAGTTTCCCGTCTTGGCGACGCGCGCGACTCGGACGCCCGCGAGATTTCCCGTGCGTCTCTCTCCCGTCCGGGCGGCCTCATCCGGCCCAAGAATTTCCCCGGAGACGTTTCTGAGGCGAGACGTCGCGCGTGTCCTGCCGTATCCCAAGAATATTTTTGCCTTCTCAGCCGTGCGTTTCCTCTCTCCTCCGCGCTTCCCATCGCAATCACCGCCTCCCTCTTCACCGTACGACGCCGCATGAAACACATCGCTTGCGGAGGCCCGCACAGCGGAACGGTTTTCGCGAGCAAACAAGCATCGCTTCGGATTCGCCCAGCGAATCGTGATCATCGGCGGCGGAGTTTGCTCGTGTCCTCGGTGTACCTGCGTGCGATCCACCCGCCGAGCATCTCGACGGCTCCCCATTTCCCGCGGGAGTCACGCGACAGTCGGAAAGCCCGCGAAGAAATTGATTGAGACGTATCTCCGTCAGGGACGGATATTAAAACAGTCCAAGAAGGGAAAGGGAGGGAATAAGGATACGAGTGTCAGGACGAGAGATTACCGTGGTGGGGAAGGGTAGGGGGAGGGGGGGATGTACAAAGGCCGAGAAGGCCTCTGTGGATGCGCGAGAGAAAAATTCCGGCAAAGACAAAGGAGAGAAAAAGCGTTTACGGCGGCGTGCGGAGCCGACGGAGGGAGAGGTGGGGGAGAGCGGATAAATCTGCTCGGCCGATCGCCAGATTGAATTTAATAATACAGACGCACCCAATCTCGTCGAGTAACGCTAGCAGTCCGCCGCTGTTAATGTTTAACCATTCCCGAAACGTGCGTCTCGCAAAAGAGGAATTGAATAGAAATAGCGCGTGGAAGATAGCCGCGGGTCCTCCTTTCACCGTAATTTGATGCGTGTATACGGGGATATTCGAGACTCTCGTCGCAGATTTGGCAAGGCGATCTTTTCCGACCGGAATTTATCGTAGATTACAATATCCGTCGCGCGATCTTCAGACCTTATCACGTTTTTCGCTGATTGGAAATCACGTTAATTAAAAATCAAGCGACATTTGCATAAACGTGAAATATATCTGACGTGAACCGAAAGACAGGATTCTGCTTTCCTGAAATTCAGTTCGGTCTTGCGATCTCCTCGTCACCGAGTACAACTCCGCGACTATCGATTCTTCGCCCTCGATTTATCTGATAGCCCAGGACACCCTACGTATCTGCATATGTACGCGTCAGACGGAGGCACTACGGCATACCCTCTGGGCACGTTAGGCCATAAAAGAAGCTAACTCGACGTTACACCTGTCAGGGCAATCTAGTCGCACCTGCGTCATGTACCGCGTCCGAAAAGTCAACCGCTAAGAGATTGCGCCAATAAATGAAATTAACGGCCCACCGCAGAATGTACAGGGGCGCTTCCTTCACGCGTCCTTCCTTGGTCATTATCGTTCGCAGGGAACCCTCTGACTGACTGACTGATATTATCATAGCGGAAAGTTACCTCGAAACAAAAATTGGACGGGAACAAACGCTTCTTGGTGGAGTGGCTTGTCACTTTAGGGTGGCGCCTGTAAACATTCACTTTGGAAGACAGAGGGTTTTAGGTGGTTTTAGAATGTCCGACATTCTCTCCTCACCGGACAAATGATATCACTCGCAACATACGCTGTCGTACTTCTCCTGAAATCTGTTAATTTAACAATGACTCATTGAGGAGTTATCTTGGCGGTACCAGGAGCGTTTATCGCGTCTGCTTCCTCGCGCTAATAATTATTAGACGCTGAATATATCAGCGTCGCGTTGCGTTCTAATCCAGTCTCGATCATGCTATCTTGGGGCAAGGGTAGATAAAAGATAGTGACGAAAACACGCGAACGCTCCCATAATAATTTCCTGTGGACGACTCAGCTTTATCCACCCCGTTATGCGAGCGAGTCTCGACGTATCCGAGTTCTGATTCGCAGCAATAATTAAGGGGTCGTAGAGCTCGTCACGAGAGACTGTGGGCGGCTCTATATATTACATTATACGTATATCATCGTTGTTTACTGTTGGAAGCTTCACGGAGTGCTTCACGGAGTCTAACTGTCGGGTGACTCATTTCAGGCGGCGGTCTGGCGCGCCCGAAGATGACTCTGAACCTCGACGCCAGTGGAAACGCGGCGGGCACGGAAGGAAACGCGTGCAGTCAATTGGTACCGAAGAAACCCGGCGGCCTGAACCTCGGCTTGCCCCTGGAAATCAGCACCGCTCGAGGATCGGCCGATCTGGTCGACGTGGAGCTCCCGTTGGAGAGGCAAGGGTGAGTCTCAACCGAGAGAAGCTGCGTCGCAGTATCTCGTTGTTCGTTTTTGCTCGCTCACTTGGCGAACGGTGGCTTCGAGTTGACTCGAGAATCGCTAATGAGCTCATTAGCAGCCTCTCAAGATCTCTCTTACCTTCGTTTGCACACTCCCACTTGTTCATCTTTGAATATTTTCGCAGAATTTCTTCACGATTCTGCACGGCCACACTTCCGAAACTCGAACAAAGATTTTGTTTTCTTGATTTCAGGTGGTATCACGGCTCAATCACGCGAATCGAGGCGGAGGCTGTCCTACGACTTCTGCGAGAGGGAAGTTACCTGGTGAGGAACAGCGAATCGACCAAGCAGGACTATTCTCTGTCTCTGAAGTAAGTGACGCGTATAAATACCGCATTGCGGTGCTCGATAATTCGTTCGATTTCTCAATCGTTCAAACTGCGATAATTGGATTTTCTGCCCTCGAGCACGATTACTTGTGTTATTGAGCCTTCGTAATTGTTGCAGAAGCGCTCGCGGTTTCATGCATATGCGCATCCAGAAGAACGAGGAGCTGAACGCCTACATCCTGGGACAATTCAGCAAGCCGTTCGAGAGCATACCGGAAATGGTCCGTCATTTTAGCGTGAATCGTCTTCCGATACGCGGTGCCGAGCACATGTGTCTCCTGCATCCGGTCATAGCTCAGCTTTTGTAGCGCATCTATCGTAGCGCCGTTTAAGGCGCTGTAACACTTTTGATAACCCACTTTTACTTTTCCGACGAGTGCCGAAAATAGCGCGGTTGCAACGAACGGGCTTGACAGCTTCGGCGAACGGGATGTGCACGCACAACCCGTAGGGAATATTGTTCTCCGAACGCAAGGGAGTCTTCCGAGCATACGCAACGCACGTGCTCTCGACTTGTTCGACTTCCGCGAGATCCTCCGTATTAATTCGCAATCCGATCGAGCGAACCGTTCCGCACGAAGAGAGCGTCAGAGATAATGGACAATAATGGCATTGAGATTGAGGGGATACGAGTACAGTACAAAAGTATAAAGGTGAATGAGAGCGAAGCTCTCATCAACGATACACGATCGATCAGGGACGAGAGATCGTCAGGCTCGGTGCGATTAGTTGAGAAAGGCCGGAGGTATAACATATATGCACGATGAGTCCCTGAGTCGAAATTTTAGTCCTATATTAAAGCCGGTATTCATAGTCGGATCTTGTATTTAAGACCGTCTGTAAGTTTATCTTCAGATGCTGTGCGGCTCATTTCATTGAAACACCTGAAGATGAACCTATAAGACTGTCTTAAATATAAGATCCGGCTATAAATACCAGCCTAATTCTACTTAGTTCTAAATTAAGTCTTTAACTGCAGGAAACGGAAATAACTTCCCATTTGTAGCATCAAAGAAGCTAGTAGTGCTCCTTTGACAAAGGGAATTTCGACTTCCCGGGGGGAAATTTTACATCTCAAATCTTCAGGTGGAGGAAACGGAAATAAATTTCTATTTAAAGCATGAAAGGAGCACAATAGAAGACCTTTAAAGACTCAACGTAGAACCGAATGGACTTAATGTAGAACTAAAATTTTTACTCGGGTTATCATCTCAGGTTATTCAGAACGAGGCAGCTTCCACAATGCTCACGACACAATACCGTCGTCGTCATTCGTCGTTTTTTCGACAACGCTTCACCTTCACATGCCTATGGCCGAGTACGAGAATTTCTATCGCGCAATAGAATCGGCAGGAACGGCGAAATGTATACCCGGATTCTCGAGAGCGTGGAGATCGATGGACGCGCTTCGTCTTCCTCGAAACATCGCGCAAACCTACCTCACAGGCAGACACATGCACCGCGGCACGAAGAGTGTAGAGTGCGATGACATTACGATGCTAAGGATACCCTTTCTTTTTCTTAACGGGAGCTTGGAGGAGCGATATTACACCTGAAACGGATACGAATCACCATTTGACGCGTAGCGGTGACAGCTTGCTTGCGACAACTCTCACGCAGGATTAGATTCGGGGTCGACGATTCTGAGAAGTATACGCGAGAATGTCCTCGAGGACGTTTCCCGGCTGTTTCGTCGACTTATTAATTAAACGGTTGTTCCTCGAATTCGCGGTCACGCGGATTTTCTACGAAAGAAAACTCTAGATGGGATCAGAAACGCTGCTTTACGAATCGGTAATTTAAGTAAGAACAGGGGTAATACGTACTTAGGTTTAAAAAGGAAACGTCGCGCAACGGCAGCCCGACATAGCGCGAGCTGCAGAAGCCAAAGTAAAGCTAATCCTAATATTCACTCGCGGAATATGTAGAGCGAACGGGCTGTAGACAGCTGGACGGTGGTGCGCGGCGAGCGCGAAGAAAATGCCAAACTTTACTTCTAATCGTAATCGTTTAGTCAGGGTTTAGTTGTCCATCGTCGTTAATAAGCTATCGGTAGGTTTAGAGCGATAAGAGAGCGTATATACGTGCAACACGCGAGTAAAAAAGTTTTAATTCTGCATTAATCCTACAGATTTCACTGAATTCGAAGTACCAACGGAGAAACTCGAAGTACAATACTGTATAGGCTTTTGTTCTTTGATGCTAGAAATAGTTACTTTTATTGCCGCTTTTATCGAAGCTTAAAGAAGGCCTAATTGAACAATTATTTAATATTCCATTATTCCAAAAATCTAAAATCGTGCATTTAAACTTTTGTTTATATTATTGACAAATAACATATTAATTATGTAAATTGTTCGATTTCAGGTATGGATTTCAGAATATGAGTAAGAAGCAGATACTAAATAAAAATTAATGGATAAGTAGATAAATATAAAACAACAAATTTCCCTCTTTCATTTAAAATTTATTTATTTTATTTTATATTTAATCTCATTGTTATTTTTTTTATTGATATCAGAAATATTAACGGGATTTGAAAATCCAAAAGTGTTTTCTATCTTAATGAATATTTAACAAACTTATCAAGAATAACGAAATACCCGAGTCGAAATTTAGACCGAACCGGCATTACATAGACTTTTTTCATACGAGAAATGTTGATATTAAAACCATGAATACGAGTTTCTAATTAATTGTGCGCTCAACCAAAAATCATCAATAATTTTTTATTAAAAAATAGCAAGTGTTGCAAATTTGTTTCTCTAATAATGTTTCTTGAACTACGAGTTTCATCTTGAATCTGCTAACGAATTCTTTTCACTTTAGTTTATCCTTGCTGTTTTGACGAATCTAAATTTAAATTCTTAACGTCGAGAAAACGGTAGTAAATAAACATCTATAGCATCAAGTTATCATAACAGGCTTGCATAGCGTTATATCTCAAAATTTCCTATTGATTCTTCAAGTTTGATGAAATTTGCAGGATTAATGTGAAATTCAAATTTCGACTCGGGTAAGTCGAATCGGATAGACGTTACGACTACTGGACGAGGCAAGCGGCGTAAGATAAAGATTTCTCGTGATCTCGACGAGAAATGCAAGGTTCGAAGAGGTAATATGAGCGTTTTCGCGAAGAATCGTGGGACGCGTCAACCAGTGGAAAGAGACGACCGAGGTCAGCCAATTTAAATAATCGATGGCTCGTTATCCGAGCCATCCGTCCCTGACTCGCGGGAGATTTTTGCGATAGGATGCAACCGATACATATTTTTTCATGTGATATTAATTTGTTACAGAGATAGCCTAGTTTCACCTGTGATCTGTTATTTAATTCCCCTTGTTCGCGCGCATTGGCGCTCCCGCGCCCGCACGCGCGAGACGATAATAACGATAATAAATAATTAATCTCGCTATTATATTATGTAGCCAGCAACGACGCGTCGGTTAGGCGCATTGACGAGAACGTCCGTGGTGTTACAATAATTTGTCGAGTTAGGAATTCGATTCGCGCGCGGTGGTTGTGAGCGGAACTTTCGTTGGCGCCGCTGCGAGCGAGCGGTCGCGCGCGCGGGGCAGTGGTTTTACTTAATATTAAATAGACGTAGTAAGAACCTACGGCGGGTAGCGAGTGCCAGCACATCTCACGTAGAACAGCCGATAGACTCGTTTAAACGTTCAACTGGCTCGATTAGCGTATACGCGTAAATGTAGCGCATACACGGTGCGCTATAGTTTTCCCAATTGAAACGCAAACCTTCTAATCCGATCACGGGAGTAACTTGAATTTCTAAACGCGCGAGGCACTCCCTACTCTCGCGTCCAATTAGGTTGAGCATAGTTCATACGTCGTACTTTAAGCTGCCAGTATTATTAACTGTAATCGATAATGCATATCCATGTTAACGTTTAAGACATTATATTGTCCCGCCGTACGAGCCCGATCATTGAAGAAGCTACGATCTCTATATATTTATTTCATATATACATATTATATTTATTGTGCATTGTGTCGTTGGGTAATGATAACGATCTCACCCCGGTGGTTTTCTGTATACCGTTGATTTCATCGCGAGGTCATAGAGCTGTAACCCTGTACGATGATAACGCTAGACTCCGTATACGTAGACGTAATATTACCACTACTTATCGGAAGGCAGTACGTAAATTATGTGGTAGACTAACTAACTAACTTGTAGATACTTCCTGTACCTTGAAATTTGTATGAAGTAGCACTTAGATCTGGCGTATATATATATATATATATATATATATATATATATNATGTATATACATATACATATACATAAATATGTATATATATACATATATGTATATACATACATAAATATGTATGCATATACATATACATATACATATATATATATATATATACATATACATAAATATATATTATTACGAAAGAAAAAAAAAACGCTAGTGCATAGTCGTTTGTAGGGTATGTATGATATAAGGCCGGGCAGAGCGGAGCGAGAAGAGAGTCCAATGAATTACCTTGAGAGCGCTGTGCACGTCCTTTACGGTAAACGGATCTCGGACGGTGATGTGCAATAGCGAGACGCGGTCTCGTAAGACGTGTAATACGTGAAGTGCGACCCAATATTTTTGTTTCACGGAAGCGAACCACCAATGTTCCAAGTCGACTTCACTAGATAGATAGTCTTGTGTACTCTGAAAATCTCTCTTAATAATAAAATATTTAATAACTCCACGTTTTGATCGCGTGCTCGATTTTTTCTCCACTTGAATAATTCCAGAAGATATATTTCTTAAATAAGACTTCACGTAAAGAATTTCAAAATTAAATAATATATATCACGTTTCAGAAAAAGGAAGAAACAAGAAGGTATCTAAAAGTATCAATGTCGATTGGATTATATGTCTTCATATTATTTATTGTTTATTCAATGTTATTTTCCGTCGCTTCATTCGTTCGTTTCGTAGACGATTTCATCTTGATGGTCAGCTGGAGCGATTGTTATTAAGTAATCGTTGCTTTCTTTCGGCGACGTCACTCGTTGCGCTTCTTCGATCTATGCCAAATTGAATTTGATTAAAGTATTTTCGGAGTGAAAATTTGCCTGAAGCGCATATTTTCGGTATAGCCGATAATTAAACTCTATAATTTTTCTGCTCAAGAATTATGTACCGGTTGTATTGATGGTTCCGTTATTTCCGGTTCTTTCGACGGTTTTTTAGAATCCCGCTTTCCTACGAACAATAGAAAAAAATAAGAAAAGAATATAAGCTTTCAGTCAATGGAAGATTTCTCATGGAAGATTTCTCTATATGTAAAATACTACGTTCTTCACTCACGAGATTCAATGCTTCGTCGAGACGGAAGGGATTTACGAGGCGGCGTTGAGACGGGTGACACACGTTCCTGAGAAGTCTGAAATGATGAAGTAGTGTAGTTTGCGAATAAAATGAGTGTGACGAATCGTTTAAAGTAAGAATATATTTCGACGGGCACCTGAGTTATATCGTCAATCTGACGTTCCCAACAAAACGACTTGCAGCTGTCCTGCTTACACGTCATCTGCTGGCCGCGATACATTTGACCGTCTTTTCCTTTTATCAAACCGTCGGATAATTGTATCACCTCGGGTCCCAATTGAGTCGGGAAATGTCCCGTTCGCAAGACTCGTTGTTGAGGAGTCGTGACTGTGTGACTGCCGCCGCAGTATCGATTGATGAGATAATCCCTAGTCAAAATGATCAAATTCAAGATACTGCAACGTTTATTATATATATA
>NW_014560308.1:339824-428747 GCF_001313825.1 Dinoponera quadriceps
ATATATATATATATATATATATATATATATATTATATTATTTAGATAGAAATCTCACGAGCCATTTGCAAAGATTTCCAGTTGTAACAGAGAGAAGTAGTTCGTGAAGAGACATTTGTAAACAAAATTTCCTACTTTTCTTTAAACCTTAACTGTAAATATCAATTTAAATGATTTATTTTTCCGGAAGGGAGTATGAGAAAATAAAATTCTACGAGACTAATCACCGAGGAGTCTTCACAGGCGTCTCCTCCTTCGTTATCTTTATTTTCTTAGTTTCTTGCACCGCCGCCTCAAATTGGATCATATTTTTACTGTGAGGTAAACTTTTTTGTTTTCTAATCTGGTCTAATTTGTATGTTAGATAAGGCCTTATGCTGCTAGTGCAAGGTAACGAATCGAGACGGTATACGCCGATTTCTTCTGTTTTCATTACGACGTCCTTATCGCACGATATACATTGAACGTCTCTGAATAAAGAATGAAGAAATGGAATCTCGACATTTTGAACGAGTGCAAGTTTTACGTGCGCGCGATTCCGAAACGCCTACCTAAGCATTTTCTTCGTGCCAGCCGCTTCTCTTTCGCGTTTCATCTCCGCCACGCCTTTCACTTTCTCTTGTAGCGCTTTCAAGCGAGTGTTTACCATGTCTTTCAACGGTATCATTTCAATTTTGTCGACCTTGCTCGCAATCTCATTCTGTACATCTTCCAACGCTTGTTGCCAAATCGATTCTTGCTTATTCAATTTGTCCACGGCTTCCATGAGACCGCGCGTGAAGTCATCGCAGACAGAGTCAAGTACATCGTGTGACACCTATAACGATTTATCTAATATTTTCTCTATCTATATTAAATCTATATTATCTATAGTAATCTATATTAAAAATGAGAACCAGAAAAGAATTGGTTACTTTTTTCCTCACGACTTGAGCGTCCGCTTTATCGGCTAGAGCATCTTCGATATCCTCTTTGTCTGCTTTGATGGTCTTTAAAATTTCTATTTGCTCCAATAATTTCTATTGGTGTGAAAACGGTCAGGATAAATATACGGATATAAACACTATTGTATTAATAAAATTGGTCAACAGCGCTGTAATTAGAATAAATCTCTCTAATTCAAATGCAAAATATTGTTGAAACTAATGTATCACACAATATTTCAATAATCCAAATATCATTTCAATAATATTGTTCTTGAATTAAGAAGATTTATTCAAATTACGGCATTGTTGATTAATTATATTGTTACAACAGCTCTTTTCATGTATAGTCACTTGAAAAAATTGCATAAAACGTAAGGCAGCAACTTATGCGCGTTAATCGCTGTTTAATACAAAAAAGTAACATTTCGCGATACTTCAATTGGTCTCTTTTTATATTTGCTCTTAGAAATTCTTACGTTAAGATACGCTTCCCGGCTTTCCTTATCATCCAGCAGTTTATCCATGATCTGTTCGAGTCTCTCCACGTCAGTTTGAATCTCTTGCATTTTTGCAACAAGCTCGTTAATGTCGCTTGCCTTGGTCGTTGCTTCCACTCCATCTACTTTCTCTAGTAAATCATCAACATCTTTCTCTAATTTATCCAAGCGTTTGGTAATGTCGTTCAAGGCTTTGCCATGCGTCGCTTCTATAGTTTCCAAACGTCGTTTTACATCATCGCTTATCTCGTCTATTTTCAGCTTTTCAACAATACCAGTCCTCTCTGCGGTATCTGGATCTTCTGTATCGACAGGCTGTGGCGAGGCCTGTTCAACAACTGTCGCGGATATCTCATTTTCTATTAAAAAAAAATATATATATATCTGAATAGTTAAATGACGTATTTAAAAACCACGAATATTAAACTTATACTTAACAGACGTACGTGCAACTTTTTCGTTACGATCTGGCAGCTCTCGTTGTGTCTGAGCCGTATCTACCTTCAATGCAGTTACGTCATTGCGAATCTGTGCTATATCAGCAGTATCTAAATATAATATATACATATAATATATACAAATATAGATATATATTCCTAATTAGTAAATTATTTTCGGCCACTTGTCAGAAACCGCAATAACTATATCACGATTTTACAAGTGGTTGCTGTAGCAACGTCTTTAACGTCAATAAATAAATTTAATAAAAAAATTAAAAAAACAATAAATTTGATACGAAATCGTTAAGCTTGTTACCCGCATTCGTTCGTCGCGGAACGATCTCGTTTGCCGTTGCGTTGCGGACTTTGTCAGTCGTTTCTTCTTTTTCGCCAGACGGTACAGCCGTTTCGTCGGTCTCCGTGATTTCTGCTGCTACTTTAGGTTCTCGTGTAACGTCATCAAGACGATTAGCAGTAGCTGTAGCAGTAGCAATATTTTTCATTAAAATATCGACAGTCGCTCGAATATCGCTGATCTCTCGCTCCAGCTTAGCGACTTTATTCTCGAGCTCATCCAATCGCCCGTTGAACGAAGGAATCTCTGCTACTGCGGCTACGCTGACACCACCTTTCATCACATCTTGCAGCATTGTCGTGAGCTGAAATAAACAGTTTAACGTGTTCTCGCCTTCCGCTAAGTATTTCATCCTCCACCGTTGTATTAGCGAGAATATTTTTCGCGAAAAACTTACGGGATTAACAAGCAGTGTACCTTATCGATACCTTGTTCGCTCGCCTCCAATCTTTTATTGATGTTGATAAACTGCCACATATCTGTGACGGGATCCGTCATCCTGCGTTTTAGACGCTCCATCACTTCCGGAGTAGTGGATAAATCCTTCAAAGCTTGCAATTGATTCTGCAGCTCTTTCACCTGTCAGTATTATAATTGCTACATATCATCTTCTGTTGCTATTAAAAGATAGGTAGTATATAATTTATTATCTGTTTCGCACATACAGATTGCTCGAGTTGTTTAAACGCCAATGCCGTAGGGGTAGAACCGTTTACGACGGGCTCCACAAATATAACCGTTTCAGCTTCAGAGCTTTTCCCAGGACTTATTTGTTGCTTTATACCCTTCGTTACTTTTAAGTCATCTTCAGCTGATAATTAGATGCAAAATGAATGAAATATCTGCCTGCCACGACATATAGCTATAGTTTATTCTTCCGTTAGATTAATGAATGTACGAACAAAACGTTATTATATCAATAGAATTGGTTAACAACACTGTAATTAGAGTAAATCTTCTCAATTTAATAACAATCATTGAAATTAATAATTTAATTATTTAAACAATGTATGAAGTATTTAGTTTCAATAATATAATGTTATTGAATCAAGATTTACCCTAATTGTGGTTCTATTGATCAATTCTATTGATGCAACAGCATTTCCTCTGTGCAGAAAAAAGTGTTAGATTCAAGTAAATAATTGCTCCAATAGCAAATTTTTATTTAGATTAAGTAACTTTACTATTACTACAAGTAAATACTTAGCAAATATGATTATGTATTATGATTGTTAAGTGACATACTAACGATGTCGCAGACGTTATTATTACGTCACCATATTTGCTAGATATTTTATTTGGATAATTAATTAAGAAAATATTTTATTTGGATCAAGTAAGTATTATCTGATCCAAATAAATACTTGCTAAGGAATATTGGACTATTTATTATTTACTAAAATCTAGCACTTTTTTTCTGTATATATGTAAAAATATATGAAATTCTCGGAAATCTATCATAAGTTCTATACCTTTTGTGAGTACATCAACGCCTGTACCATCAGTTTCTGGAATTCGTTGGGATATTTTGCCGGTATCGTCGGTAATACTGTATTCATGAAGATGAAGGGATGGTCCTGGTTTTAAGGACGCTACCATAGTCTGTAACAATCTTCGCGTAAACGTATATACGAAACAGTCGACGTATATTGTTCATTTACTAGATTTACGGTAATTTTCGTACCTTAATACGTTTCGCATTTTCGCCGCGGTACTCCACTTTAATGGCTTGCAAATTTAACTGATGCAACAGGACTTGAAGAAAATTATGAAGGATATCGAAATTAACTGCGCCGATCTGGAACCGATAATTTCATGAATTTTCTTGTCCTATGTGGCATTGGTGATTATATTTCATTATTGTTTTACTTCTGGAGTTCCCAAAGCAAGATTGAGCAGTTGCGGAAAAGAAACTTGCAGGCTGATGACATCCGCATTATCTACAGAGGGTGAAACCTGCGCAACTTCCGCAGCCATTTTTCACATGAGAACGATCGATTTATTAAGAATTATAAATAAGAATCATAATTAGATGTAACTTCCCATTTGTAAAATGTTTGGTTACTTAACGAGATTGGCCGAATTGTCAACTTTCAAAATCGATCGCCCCTTTTGTACCTACATTCATCCCTTATATAGTACCCTAAGGGTGGTAAAGTTCCGTCCGTATATTCATAGTTGGCGCCACAAATATAATCGACACGTAGCGTACTCCTTTGGAAGATGCTTGTATCGTATAATATTTTTTTATTCTTCTTCTTTATATCTTTTTTATCATTTTATTTATTCCCATTTATATTATTGAGCTTCTATCATTTTTACTCTCTCTCTCTCTCTCTTTTATTTTTCTTCTCGTTTTCCCTCGTCTTGCGTTTTTTAAAATAAATTAATATTCAAATAATTCATGATTATCACAAACGGATATATTTTATGTAGAAACAGTAATTAAAAGTAAAATTTGTCCGCACCGTCAATTACAACGAGAAGCACACGCGACGATGTCAGCAATGTCGGAAAAATATTTCTCGCAATGTAATTTATATATTAATTATTCCATAAGAATGCGTCGTGAGAACCGTGAAAAGAATCCACTGCCGTAATCCGCGCCCGTCCACCCGTGTCTTTCAATCATCTTCGTCGTTAATCATACAACACCGATGCGGCGCGTTAATGAAACAGTAATTCATCGCGCGTCGTTTCTCCACTAACAAGCCCGGTTTATCTGACTGCACGTGGCCGGTAGACCGAATCGTGAAATAGAATCAAGGTAGCTATACTACCGCAGATTACATCAAACCGTATATATTTTATCGAGTCCCCGGATATGATATTCTCGAGCGTTTCCGTTAGCCAGATACGATCAACGTCAGCTCGATCGTGTATTTATATCGCTCGCATATCCATCCTGCGACGATGATGAATCCTCCGGTAGCGATGTCGGGAACGGAATTAAAATCATCGTATTTCCTAACCAGTTTATCGGATCCACGAATCAGGGATAATACGAACAAGTGTTATCCCAGTTTGCAAAAAAAGTCCGATGCAGTTTCAGCTCTGCGGGATCAATATGTTTTCATAATCAATCGTCTTTCTCGCGATACTCCAGTTTAATGGCCTGCAAATTTAACCGTTGCAACAGGACTTGAAGAAAATTATGAAGGATATTGAAATTAACTACGCGTTAAAGGAGAGATCCTTTAAAGGATCTTACGCGACCTTCCACATTTCCGACGGAGAGATAATTTTGAAATATTAAGTTAATCAAAAAGCTCGATTCAATTTTCAATAAATAACGTCACATAAATATAATATAGTCAATAATATCGATAATGTTCACATATTAGATTGTATTATTATAAAAGCGACATTTTCACGCTTGGTTATCTGGTTGATGAATAATTTGTCTGAATTATATTATTTAAATGAAATTTGATAAAGTCAAATTCAGCTCAAAAATAGAATCGAGTTTTTAGAATGACACGATGATTAATTACGATCACATTACGATCACAATTATTGGCAATCGTTTGATAATTGAGTTTATGTTTCTTTTTCTCCTGCGGATAAGATCAGGCGAAATCTGAAGGAACTACTACGGTTTCTCGCATGAATGATTCAGCCATGGCTATGCTACATCCATATAGCTACGTTCTCGAATTACCCGTGATAAAGCCGACGTCGGCGGTGTTTGAGTTACGTTGTTTGATCGCCGGGCGAATGTTTAGCCGTGAGTAATGTCAGCATTCTTGACGGCAGATATCTAGCCGGACATCTCGACATTCGATAGCACAGTCGGTGTAACGTCGTCCGTATGATTTACTCGTCAGTCAGGTGAGGGACAGCCTCTTTCTGTCTTATTTCGCCCGGCCGTCTCGACAGTGCGACGGTGATCGCGAGTGTGAGATGATGTACACGTTAAAGTGGAAGTACTTCGAGCTTATTGTGGTGAGTATAGAAGACACTATTTTAAAATGCCATTTATATTCTAACAACGTGTCGTGTCGTTTCTCAAATATTTCCATCTTTTTCTCATTCATGTATTCGCGATGATTTTAATTTTACAACTTACAACCCTTTTTACTACCAAAACTAATATTAATATTCTACAAGCTCGCTTAAAATATTCAAACCAAATGCTTATTTTCGTATAGTCGCGTAAATTTCGCTATGGGTTGCGTTCCATAATAACAGTTTCGCGATCGTCTCTCGATATGGCTTGAAACAGCACGAAACAGCTCGAAACATCACGCCCGAACGCGTCATTCAAAATGCATCGAACGATAATTTTGTATTCGTCGCGGCCCTGAGGGGTGTAGTCCCAAAAATACTGACTGCACTCTAACTTGAACGAGCTTCGATCGCAGCCGGAGTAAACGCACGTTACTCGCCAGACGAATATTCGCGATGTTTCTAGCTTGAGTCTACCCTTTCAGTTCCTCCTGTTCACTTTGAATCACGGTGAGCTGTTCAGGCAGCGGATGCAGCAGCAACGATACAATCCCGCGGTGCCGCCGCATCTCGCGCCACCCTGGGAGTACATAGTTCGCGAGATTATCCTCAAGTCGGTCACCCCGTCGCCGGCGGATGCCGAAGCGCCCCACAGGCGTCCGCTGGACGCTTCCTTCTATGGCGGTCCGGTCGCTGTGTACTCGAACCACGACGAGAATGTCACTCTGTCGCAAGGCAAAGTCTATCACCTGCTCAACGGCCACTGGATGCTGTGCCAGGACGGATGCGTCGACTGCAAGCCGTGCGTAGCGCAAGGAAATCCTTCATTCAAGTGGGTCCTGCGGAGACTCAAGCGATTGCCGGCTTCTAACCCGCGACATGATCTTCAGCTAACGATAATGCCGCAGGCGGATAGACACTTCCACACGAGCAATCTCTGGCCGAATTCCTACGTCTACGTGACGTCCCCGGGAGCGACCTTCCCTGTCGGCAGAACGTACCAAGACAACGACTCGAATTCCTCGGCCAGTCTGGAGAACAGTTTTCCCCAGCAGCATCATCGCTCGGAGAATACCTGGCAGCTAAAGGAACAGGATTCCGCTCGGCAGTATGAACGCGTCAGCGTCCAGGAGAACGCAAGCACTGAGAAGACCATGCGAGAAAAGTCACCTAGGCAGAAACACGAATTCAAGAACACCTGGAGACATCGTCCTCGAAAGAGACCCGTGAAAGAACTCCCGTTGAGCGCCCCGACCAATCGCGAGGTCACTGTTGTCAACGACAGCGAAGAGTCGAATCAATTGGAGCCGAAATGGATCCTGGTAGTCGATCAACGCGGTCAAAAACAGTTGATTCACGTGGTGCCGTTGGACCCTGTGTTGACCATCGCGCACTTCGTGAATTTCCCTGCCCCAAATCGCCTAACGTCGTCACACATCGCGATGGGTCAAGCGGCACGTTCGAACAAAATCATCCCTGAGCGCGATGGGCAAACTTACCAGCCATTCAGCAAGGTCTTCGAGTCCTTGAAGACGCACAGGCGATCGATCGAAGATTTCCTCGAGTCGCCGGCGGAAGACGTGAACGGGCGTGAGATGCATCCCTCGGGGGATAATACGGAAGTCGCCGGATTTCTCAAGAACAATCGCGATGCTGATCGTACGAGTGTTGATCTCCAGGCGACGACGCGGCTTGATGGTGCGTCGTCATCGTCTTTTTACGCGACAGATGATGGTCGGTTGGGGATGCACCGAGGATATGGGAGTAGGCATGGCTACGATGACACGAAACAGGTTTTCAATAATTTTATTCAGAATATATTCAGAATTATTTTTATTCAGAATTATTTTTTTACAGTAATTTTTATTCACAATTTATTCAAAATAATTTCTTTAAATTGTCAACACAGGCCCATTAAGAGCCTAAGCACGGATGTTTTGCTTCTATTACATATTAATAATGTCCATTTATTAACACGATTGTAGGAGAATAAAGTTATTTATAATGTGTGCTAAACGACGCGAATTTTTTCTCATGGAAATCAAATTTATAACGAATAATGGGAATCAAAAGTCGGTTCATATGTAAAAAGCTGTCGCTGCGTTTCAAGCCGAAAAAATTCGAGTTATTTCACATATATTATAAACAACTTTATCCTCTTCCCCAATCATATTAATATAAATTGACATTATTAATATATAATGGCATTGAAAACATTCTTGTTTAAGTTCCTATGACTCTAAATTGACGATTTAATTTCCATCGGAGCCGTTATACTTTAAAACATTTTTATAATTTTTATAAAATTTATTCAGGACATGAATCTAGGCAAAGTGTTGCATAGTCAAGTTTTGACGAATTTGGATCGAAGCAGAGAACGACGAAAAATACACATCAAACCGTACTCTGTCGATGGTACGAGGCAAAATACTTTGAGAATAAATCCATCGATTTCATCACAAAGTTCGGACTACTCTTCGGCAGTTGCTGTTCCGAAACCTGCTTTCGGAAATGGCTTAGTTACAAACTCCGCGAAACAAATCGATCTTAATGACACGTCAGTAAGTAGAGCGAGCACGTTGAGTAACAATGATTCTATAGAATCAAGTTCGATAACGACAAATCGCAAGAGCGAACAATTATTCACTTCCGAAAGTCTGGAAAGTGGCAACGCTAATCGAGATTTTAAAGTTTTGCGCCACCCTTTCAGGATAATTGTTACTACCAAGTCGCCGGTAATTCTAAGAGAACATGAAACGCAAAATCGCACTGACACATTCCTAGTAACTATTTAGAAAGCACTTGCTGATAATTCTTAATTATCAGCTATAGCTCTAATTATTTACTATTTGTTCAGCCATTCTATTTGCAATATTACTTAATTAATTAACTCATTGCTTATTGAAATTAAGAAATGCTTAAAATGCGAATATTGAAAGATAATGGGATATCAAAATATTCTTGAATGAAAACGGCAATAAATGACACTTATAGTTTAATGGTTAGGAATAATAATCTGTATAATATATCTCGAAATTTTCCATTGATTTTTTAAGCTAGATGGAAGTTTTAAGCTCGATGGAATTAATGTAAAATCAACGTTTCGAAATTCGGGAATTATGTAGTTAATTCTGATGTAATTATAAGAAACTTCTCGAGTCGCGAATTTAACTCAAGTTTAATCTAATTTAGTTCTATATTAAGTGTTTTAAAGTCTTCTATTGTGCTCGTTTGGTGCTACAAATGGAGCAATCAGTGCCGTTTTTCCAATTTAAAGACTTAATATAGAAAATTTAGACCCCGGAAAACTAAATTTTATGCGTAGCATTAAAGGAGCATTTATTGTGTTCGTTTGATGCCACAAGTGGAAACTTATTTCTGTTTTCTTCACTTGAAGACTTAACGTAGAATTTAAAATTTTGATTCAGGTCCCACGCATAGTTTAATCAAAGTATCTTGTTAATATTTATTAATTAAACATGTATAATAAATAAACGCGCATAAGACAAGAGTAAATACAGGTACGTATTGCAAAAAATTACGGAGAGATGTTTATTTAGTAAGGATTTCGCGAAGTCATAATCTCGAGTTTAAAAATGCTCGAGTAAACAGGATGGCTACGTTGGTAGATAGTATGCTTTTGTAATGTATCTTGCAATTAATGCAATGCAAATATATTACCGTAATACACTTTATGCGTATACAAGCGCCTCGTCGTACCAACATAGGTATATCTAGAAACTGCGAGAGAGGGTACTGAAGGATACGTACGTAAGGAAGAGAACGAGCGACGTTAGGTGCGCGAAACAGGGATAGGCCGACGCTTATATTTAATTAAAAGGGATACGGGATCGCAGGAGAACAGAGCGAAGAGGGGAAAGGGGTTGGAAGGAGAGAAGGTCGAATGAAACAGGTTGCGTCGGGTTGGCAAACGGGGCGGCTGGAGCGAGTCTGTGTTTCTTGTCTAATTATCTACCCTCCTGTCCTGGCCGACCTGCCACGTTCACTTTCTACGTCTAACAGTTGCTTCCATCCAACCCGCTCTCGTCTTATCTCTCTCTTTCGTTTCTCGTCTCACAACTTCTCCTTCTTGATCGCACGTCCTTCTCTATCTATCTCGTACTTTCTTTTCTCCTTTCTACCGTCCTGACGGAGACCCCGAGTAAGACAGACGAATCTGTCCGATACACTTCCCTCGGCCGCGCGTCCCAGATTTTAACCCGTCCGCTCACCGATGAACGCGCCAATTGCAAATCGCCTCGAGGATCGACCGGACGAACTCCCGGAAGTTTTTTTTAATTAGATCCCCGCCATCCCCCTTCTCCCGACGATTAAACAGCGTTAATGTGATCAGGAATAAGATTCGCCGTCCTGTCCACCGTGTTTGCGCGTGCGACTCCTTTGGAAAATTTCTCACTTTTTCTTTTTCTTTTCTCCTTTCTTCTCGGGTAATCTTTCCAATCGTCTTTCGTCGCTGTCTCCATTCGACGTTCCTCGCTTGTCCTTCGGCAGTTCTTCACCTGATCTCGGTCACCCTTCGTTGCCACCCTCGCCTTCCCTCTGACACCCCCCACGTTCAACTGCTCCGCAGTCGGTGCAGTCGAACGGTGCAAAACGATCGAGTCGATCCCTGGCAGATTGGTTTTAACGAGTTTCCTTTCAGCGCGGTTTATCGAGGAATTGCGGGCGCTTTCGGCGAGCCCTCGGCGTGCCGAATACGCCAGGGAAATTTCCACGGAAGATCTTAATTAAAGACGCCCGCCGAAAAATGAGAGCTCCCCCGGTTTGGGGGAGAAATAGCGTTATTGGCGCGCCGACGCGGCGGATCCGATTATCGCTCGGTCTGATCTATTAACTGTGTGTACGTAGCTTAAGGGGATTCGCGAAAGTTGGGCTGCGCCGCGACGCAGGTAAATACGCAGGCCGATGAAATTTTAGTTAAAAGATACTCCACGATGAAACATGTATTTTAAATATATAAACAGGTGAAAGCTCGACAGATTTGTGGGACTAGTCGCAGTAATATTTCCGTCGTAATTTCATTTTCAAATATAGCGTAAATCCTCGCCATCTGAAATCTCTCTTCCGTGACTACAAACATTTTTTGTTTATTACGATATTCAGCATACTGATATTTTCATACAGTGAGTTATTTGTTAAATAAGCTTCCGCAAAAACAGTTGTACGCAGTCTCAAAAAATACTGAACCGCCAATACGACAGGCAAATATTTACCAAGTTATGGGGATAACAGTGTCCCTTCGGAGGAAAAAAAGATTCGGCGGTCTAAATTCAAGCTATTTTATACGAGAGAGCACCCTCTCACGAATCTACTCGCACGCAACTCGGAGATAAGCGCGCTGCGCCGTAAGTCTATCGGGCTTTCAGACGGCAAAAAGTGGAGGAAGCGGAGACGAGATTGGGAGTAGGAGAGAAAAGAAGCCCGGCTTTTAACAGTAAGACGATGGAGGCCGGGACCCGTCTGATAGGAGATTGACGCTCTAGCGTGAGAGACCGACGCGGGGGAAAAGAAAAGGGAAACAGGGCTTACTAAACGCGCGGCGGAAAGGGCGGTCTCTCCGCCGTTTTCAGATATTTAAATCCGCGCGAACGACTTCGGNGGGGGGAGTTCCGCTCGCGGACCAGCTCGCACCCCCGCGATTCGAAATCTCGCGGACGAGAGATTCCTGGCGTGGCGAAGCCGCTCCTGTCTGGGTGCTCGAACGAGAGGAAGAAACGTGGCGCGAACGGCGAGAAGGAAGCGAGGCGGTAGGAGAGATACGAAGAGAGTGCGGAGTGAGTTGTTCGAGCGTGACGTGTATTCTTGTCAGGATGAGACCGAAAGACGTAGTACACAGCAGACTTTACAGGCCGCTTGCCGGAGAGGAAAAAGAAGGCGACAGGAGAGCAAGGAAGGAGCGAAGGAGAGAAATTGTGGAGAAAGAGAGGATCCCCGGTATGTACTTCTTAATGGTGTGGGTGTGCCGGCGGATGGAGGAGTAAGTTTTAAAAACATCCCGGCCGACGCGCCTCCGTGGTGCTGGTTTTATCGCTGCCTCCTGCCTTCAGGAGGACTCTCTTCCTCCCTCTCTCTCTCTCACTCTTCTGACTCTGCTCCGTAAACCCCCATCCGGCAAAGCCCTACCAGCCGTGGCACCGGAGCACTTGCGTACGTACGTACTGTCGGCTGTAAATCCACCGAAAAGCATCTGCGGGTATCAAGAAACAAGTCCAGGCTGCAACGTGGACGGGTGAGCTTTTAAACCTGCATGAGCGCGCGATGTGCAATTTAGTAACGATCTGTGCACGCAGGTGCTTCGGCTAAAACAACGGGAAAAAGTTGCCGCCTAAAATGCGCACGCTGTGATACACTCAAGAGGGTGCTTAAGGTCTTTTTATTGAACGCGCGTTTGTCGCGTGCGCGTTAATGTGCAACGCCGCGAGAATATAACCCGGAATGGTCATATTCGCCAGAATATTCGCGTTCCCGTCGTTTTCCACGGCGAATAAAATTACGGGCTGGACGAGCGTGCGATTTGTGGTTTTTGATTTCACCTGTTTCGAGGTACCTGTAAAATCTGTAACAATTGAAAAGGACATTCGATATCTCGATGTTTGTGAAAAGCAGACACGCACTCACGAGTTGTAATACCGGCCAGCGCTAATGACAATTCGCACCGTTGCATTGCGACTGATTAATAGCAACGCTAATTCGTCGACTTGTTTCGATGAGCGGCTGTTAGAGCTACAGGCTACGTAATAAATTACGTAGCAACAAAATGAATTACGCGGGACGGCCAAAGAAGGCGGCTAAGAGACGTTTTTAGCGGAACTTCGCCGCTGACGCGAAACTCCTTCCTCCCTCGTCCTGCAGTCTCGTCCGTCCGCTTCGACGTTGCCGCGTTCACGTCATTCTACCGGAGCCTTTTTGCTCCAGATACTTTCCCTTTGACCGACAGGAGTAGATTGGATATTTCTCCTTGTAGCGAGGCTGCAGGTGCAGCGCCTCGGTTTTTCCCGTCTGCGAAACGGGCCCGACAAAACGCATACGCGTGTGAAACGGCGAGCCGTTTCCTACCTCGCTAACGCAATGCGCGCGAATTCACGCGCCCACACGCAGCTGATCGAGCGGATCATGTCGGCGGCGATATTGGGGTACCGATATTGGTAACAACGAAAGTGGCAGCCGTGCGGCGCGAAGCGGAGCGGCGTGAGAAACAAGTCGTCGCATCAACATCCTATTTCGTTTTCCATTACGTAAACGTCTGAAGCACGCGATTTATTTGTTTTATTTTCGCGCGGAATGTTCTTTGGCAGGACCTCAAAGGCAAGTCGGGCATGTCTATATCCCTCGCTGCCGTCTCGCTCGCCATCCTACTCTCAACCCTCTCCCTTTTGCTGCCCTCGCTGGCTCTCTCTCTCTCTCCTTCCCTCTCCGTCGTCGCCCTCATAGACCGGGACGACTCCTCACATATGATTACCATCGACGTGAAGCGAGCTAATATCCGAATTTTTGCGATTCCTTTTACGGGATATTGAAAGCCGTTTCCCTCGTTCCTTTTGCCTTGTCTTCTTCCATTTCAGAGCTCCGACTAGCTCCACCGAAATGCCCCCTTGTCTTTTTGCGAATTCGTCATATCGAGCTCGCGGCCGAAAATATTGATCGAACGGAAAGAGCGGGATTACGTATACACAGCAGCAGCTTCGTGGACTTATTATCCTAACCGCGCGGATTGAAAATGGAAATTTCGCGATAGCGTCGAATTAAATCGCAGGAGCCGGATATCACCGCGATGTGTATACACGGCTAGCGATTGTATAATCAGCCATGCATTTTGCGGTAATGCTTGATATCGATGCATATAAATGCAATTTTGCGCGTAACTATGCGTGAGTACGAAATCGCTATTACAATATTAAATCGACACGATGATAACTACGCCGGTTCCAGGCGGTTGATATTAATAAAGGTAATATCACACATACGCACGTACACACCTGTAACGGACGCGTAACGCCATTCCCGTAATGAAATCTACGATATTAGACGGACGCGCGCTTTGAAAGCAGAGAATCGATCGTTCGATCCATTAAAAGGTAAAAGAAAAAAATATGACAGCGAAACGATAAAACGCACAAATCGGCGTCGCGCCATTCAACCTTCCGATCCATTAAAATCGGCAAGTCGCAACTGCTAAACGTGTTATAAGAGACGTTCGAGCGAAGCGCGGCGATAAAGCCGGAGTAAAACGGGAGTATCTCTGGAGAGTGACGGCTTCCGCGCGGGAGGAGGGAGAAATTTTACGGCTTCAAGAATGTACTCTCACTGTCGATTAATTGCACAAGGAACGGCCGTCGAGCCGGGACGAGACGAGACGCAGCATGCAAGCCACGAAATCGGGACAATCGCATCCCGGACCGCAATGAAATTCCCGCTTGTACGTATTCGCCGGGAGGAATTCCTCGAGCGCGCCCCCGGTAGTCTCGAACGAGAAAGAACTTGCGGGAAAAGTTTCCTCGCGATTACTCAACATCCTCGTAAAGAAACAATCGGCACTTCTGCCCTCGTACTTCCTCGTTCCGCGGGGGAATGCAATCTGCGCCGCTGCTCGCTCGCCCCGCGGCGAAACAAAGCTATTTTTCCGCGGCCGATGCCAGCGCGATGCCACCGCCCCGACCGCCGCAAAGAAATGTCATTAACGTTTCCTTTTGCGGCTTGACCCGCGCGCGCGGTAGACGGGAAAATAGGTTAATAGAATCCTAATACGCGGCTCGCCGGGCCGCGTTTTGTTCCCTCTTTTCATGAGCGGACGAGCGGAATCGGGACCGCCGCCGTTTCCCCGTTCGAGAAAAAGATGCAATTGGTTCTTACACACGGCCGTATAATCGCATCAAAGTTTCCGTCGCGTGCTTTGATCTCGCGGCGAGAATCTCCCACTACGAGGAAGAAACGGGGCAAAAATGTAAGGGCGGTTCATTCACCGCGTGCCCCGCTTCCCTTTCACGGGATCGAGTTTTTCGCCGGATATCGCCATCTGTCTGCAATTGTTATTTCATACTATCCGTGCGTGATCGATGGATTACCCGAGATTTACATACCTGTTTTCTATTTAATCGTGCTGCGTCGATTAAAGTCCATTTTCGGGCGTCAAAACTAACAATGCCGCACGCAAACACACACACACACACTCAACGCGCGCATCGTCATGTCGCGAGTGATATCGAGCTGAATATCAAAGAGCCGAGAATTCAAGCGCGTTTGCACCGATCGCGTGACCCACAGAATCGACCTGCTTACGGAGCAAGAAGAGGGACGATCGCGTCGTGTCAGGGGAGAAGGATAGCTGGCAGAAAAGAAGATAAAACTTGATGAGGAGGAAAGAGGTGAGAGAGACAGGGAGACGGATTCCCCGGAAACTCAACGACTGCGAAACCAGACACCAGAGCCGCGTTACTTCCAGGCCGGCGATGCCTTTTGATCTTCCAAAGTCTAGACTTCCTTCAGTCTTTCATCCTATGCTCGGCAGTCGTGCTCGCTAGGAAGTAAACGCTTCGGGACCGACTTATCGAAACTTTACGGAACTACGCCGATATCCGCTCGCCCCCCCCCCCTCTGTTCTCTCTCTTTCTCTCTTATTCGGTCCATTTTACCGTTCTTTTTCCCTTCAACCTGGCAACCAGTTCCCCACCACAACATCGAACCCTCGTCACTATCCATCCTACAAAGACTTTTCCCCTCTCGACCCTCCCCCCGCCGATAAATCGCATCCATGGTAGCCGTATTTTCCACCCTCGGGCGTTCTTCTTCTTTATCGCTCGCGCCTCCTATGTCATCGATTTGTACCTTAATGACATGTCCTTCTACTCCCGAAGCGACCTGTGTGCCTTGAGCACTATATCTCTGCGTTTGCGTTGCACAAGGACCTTAATAAATCCTTGCTTCAAAAGATCCTCGACTCGCGATAATGAGACCCGGGGAAAACAATTGTCAATGGATGCATGCATCTCTCTCTCTCTCTCTCTCTCTCATTTCGTTAACAATAAATCCCGCTCCCGTTATCCGCGATCTTTTAACCAACGTTCTCTGTATATCTATCGCCCTCTCAGGTTCCGAGTTACCAACGTCGCTCCCAAACCTCATCCATATTCCTCGCGGCTGGTCTCGCAATTCGGCCGTACGACCGACTCGTAGCAGGGCTCGCCGCACCGCTGTATACAAAGTGTTCCATTGAACTGCGCTAATAAAACCGGGCCTCGAAATGGAACAGGGCCGTTGAAAGAAGCCGAATCAGGTCGCAGATCCCGCAGGCGATCTAAATTGAAATCGGAGTTCCGCGATCGCGGAACGAACGCGAATCGCACCCCTTGCGGGTAACCCTCGCTCACCCTTCCGAGGCGGCGTGTCGACAGTCGTGCCACCCCATTCCCCAAACTCCTTCGTCTTTCTCTTCCCAGACGTCGTCGTCGTCGTCGTTGAGTAACCTTCTGCTCGCCATACAACCCGCCTCGCTACTTACGCTCGGTTCCAGTGAATTAAGCCGGGGGAAGTCAATTGGAAAAGTTTTTATTGGCTCGCGTTTAGGAATTCCACGATGCCGGCTCATATCGTTCGATTTGTAGACGACGCCGTAACAACGCGGCTATTTCCGGGCGAATGAAATGACGCGAGACGACGGTGCGCGAGGTGACGCTAACCCCTAGAGATATCGAGGATCTTCCGAGTTCCGATGAAATCGGATGCGCGTGGATGTCCGCCCCTTTGATTTCCTTCCTTTGCTTACGATTAGTATTTCAGCCGACGACCGAAGGAGGCGAATCTTTCCAACTTACCGGGGTCCTTCCATTCATTCGCTCGATTGACCGTCAATTTCGTTGCGCACCAAACGTCTGCGATGTGATATATCGGGGATCGCCAAGTTCCGAACTACCGGATCTCCTTCGGAGGTATGAAATCTGAGCGTTTCTCGTTCCGAACCGGCAACATTCCTAGATGAATACAGACGTTCGAAGTAACATGAAAGTTCAAGGATATCCGACATGACGTTCGATTAATACTTCGACGGACGTGCGCGGGTTCACCGTCGTGCGATATTCATTCGCATTCTCCGCCGGCAGTTTCATCAAATACTTGACCGTTGTAGGGCCGCATTCGTTTTATTTTGATAACGCCACTCGTATAAAACATGTCGTTTTGTACAGTACGCACGTTCGAACGTCAAAATTAGCATGTAACGAATCGCGCGTGCAAATAACGACCCCGTCTATATACGAAACTCGTTACGCACGGAAAACAAATACAGCACGGTCCGCCGCGTCGGATACCTCAGAAAAATGGCCAGAAAATGGTCCGCCGTTCGCGCCCCGGTATTTTCCCCGGGCGTATAAAAATATGCGCTCGCCCCTCTCTCGCCGCGCCTCGACTTCTCGCCGTCTCTGTTTGTTTTATCGCGCCGCGCATTTATTTTCACCAAGGAATTTCGAAATCGAGTTTCGGCCGATGCGCGGAGAAGGTCGCGTGGTGGCTTCGCGCTGGATGCGTTCTCGATCCTTGCAAAAAGAAACACGAGCGACCTTTTCAACGCTTTCGTAGAAATCTCTGTTATGAGTGAAATTAAAATTAGTACCGTTATGAGTTTTCGAAGTTACTGATTGTAAATCTGAAATTAAATTAGCAAAATTCAAAATGGCAGACCCGATACGGTGGACGCGGAAAAAGTAATTTAGTCAAATTTTGATATAATAAATTGCTTATGCAGGATTTTCGAGATTGACAATTACAGATCTGAAGTTATTGAAACAAAACTCAGTCTGAGAGATCAAGTGTTGCGTCTAAATTATCAGGTCTATAATAAAGAATCCATCATAGCATATCGACAAAACGTATTGAAGATGAAATTACTAAATCCGCCGTGTTGGATCTATACTATTTTGAATTTTATAACTTCGGTATGAGATTCATTATCAGAGAGCCCTTAAAATCCTACAGATAATTATTTTCGTGAAATACTATCGCTCATTACCTTCATAATTATATTTTCGTTTTTCTGTTGAAAACGAACCGTACGATTAAAAATTACGTTCAAATTATATGTTTAGCGATTTTTTCACAAATAGTACAGCGACCTTCTATAAATTCAATAAGCCAAACTGCTAGTTCACGTGTTTGTATTTGCGAAAGTAACGATTCTTCTTATAACCATATACATGTATCGAAGGCACGAAAGAGTTAACGAATGTCGCGCGTTAAGGAGAAAAAGAGAAGCAACGAGAAGCTCGCGAAAAATCCAAGCGTGGAAGGAGAGCTGCAAATCGCAGCGAGGCAGGCGAGATATACGAGCGGCGATCGCTCGAGGATCATCCGTTCCAATTCCATTAATGCCCGCGCACATTTTGTATATCGGGAGTCGACTACGAGCGAGGCACGGTTAAATTTGGCATAGCCGGCGCGGTTCACGGCATTATTAAATTATTCTGCCGTCCGCGATTATACGGCATAGTTGCCATTGCCATTGGACACGAAAAATCGATTACTCGCGGCCGTCACTCGCGGCCGTTTCGTCGCTAATCGCTCGCACCGCTGCTCGCGCTTTTGCGAACGGATAGATCGCTCTGTCGCCGCCGCCGCTGCCGGGCCGATCCTCCGGAAAATAAATTTCGCAAAACGCTCGCGCGCGGCCGTTTAAACGGCCGGAATTTTGGGAATACTTTACGGCCCGAGCGATCCGATATTTGTGAAATACGAGCGTTACGGGACTCGAGCGCACTGGGAGGATTAAAAAAAAAAATAGACAAGAATGACGGCCGACTGATCTTGATGCGTCACGATGCGGATGAATCGAGTGAGGAACAATTAATATACGGCGACATAGAGGTCACGAGCAGAGCCGTGTCGGGAAAAGTTCGGATGAATCGTCGATTGTTTAAAAATAGTGTCGGCACGAATGAGCGGGCAAAGGTAACAATCAGAGCTAATTGCGAGTGCGTGCGAGCGTGCGTGCATGCGTCGCGTCGAGTGCTTTATATCAATACACATTTATAGCGCGAACGGCGGCGCTGATTTATGCACAGAGACAAACAGTCCAAAAAAGGACGACGGTACGCGAGCGCGTTCATAAAATTGATCGGCGAGGAGTGCGCGAGCGCGAGTCCGGCCGGCTGATTGTAAATTGTAAGCAATTTCGTAATTGCGTGGACAAAGCAATTAAGCCATTTGACCGACCGTGTACGAGGCGAGGCGCTCCGTGACAAATACATCGGCTGACGTTATAACCGCGCAAACAGAGAGCGATAATGCAATTTGGATAATACACGACGGCCGCCGCGCTGCGCCGCGGCCGCGCGCGTGCACCAGGTGCAACGGGACGAGCGTAAACACGCGCGAACCGCGCAACAAAGTTGGATCACTTGATGAAAATCGACGGCTGCAAAAGGCCAAATGTTATTCCACCGACGTGCGCGCGCGCTCACTCTCCGCAAAACGTAAAACTGAAAATCCGCCGCGTTATTCGCGACGTGACTGCAACATTTTCCGAAGCCGCGAGCGCGTCTCTGTTTTTATTGCGACGTGAGGTCATTGTGTGCGTGCGTATGTGTGCGTATATTTGTGGGTATCGGTGTGTGTGTGGTCGAACGCAGCGGCGAACACATCAACGTTGCATACGCGCGTATATTTTTATGCCGCACAAATTTATATTACGGACCGGCGAGAATATCGGCGCGAGTCTCACGTATTAATAGGTCGCTCAAGAACGTTGGCACAGCGCGGGCGAGCGCGAAGTGAAAAACATCAAGGTAAGGAGAGTCGAGTTCTGCGTCTCGATCTCGCGCGAACGACTAATTTTATTCGCCTCGCTCGCGCGAAATTTCTCCCCAACCACCATCCACCTTAGGCATTTCCGCCGGTATGGAACGCGCCATTATCTCGGGACTTCGAAGCTCGTCATTCTCGTTTCTACTAAATTCCATCGTCGAACCGGCGAACCCCGGGGAGAAGACGGTAAGGAGAGAAATGGCGCAGGAGCGAGGAGAGGACTAGCTGTTTCTTAATTTTGCCGAATGCCGCGTCGTTCTTGTTCGTTAAGCGAGACTGCGGAGCGGCGTTCGTCGGGATTCCACGGCGTCGTCGTCGGAATTTTTTCGTCGAATCCCGGGCAATCGCAGCACGGCCGACATAAAGCTCCGCGAAATGACCCATAAAATTGAACATTTCCCCGATATAAGTACGCGCATTCAGGTGCGGTCGCATCCAGCCGGATGCACGCGCGCTTTCACCGACGCGGGGCCGCCGGAGGAAAGGGATTCTCGCGAGGAGGGGGAGCGAAAGGGTGGTGAGAGGAGCTAGTTGGGGTGGGACGCCGCTCTCTCGGTGGAGACGACGCGCATCGAGCGCGTATACGATCCCGGGGAACAATTTTAACGCAAATGAGAAATTCTCTCTCTGTCGTACGATAAACAATCGAGATAAAGGATTTATGGTCGCGCGGGAAACAGCCGCCATAAAAGTCTCGGGCTGTTTCCAATCTGTCAACTCGGTGCCACGGAGACGGACGAACGGACGACCATCCAACCGACCGACCGACCATCCCTTGCATCCCTTCGTCCTTCGACGCGCCATCCTCGCCTATCGCGGGGATATCGATGGAGTGTATCTACGCGCATACACGTACGTTACATTTACTCGTGGTGTTCGCCAGCAATCACGGTATTGGATGTTTTCCACACCGGGACACGCCGTCGTTACGCCCGCGAATACGTTACACCGGTCGTCCCGTAGTCTCATTTTCAAAATCGTCGCAACCGTTCCCGCGAAATCGCTCGAACTGTATTATGCGTCAGAAATATACGCTCACGCATATGCACACGCATACACGCGCGCGTGCTATATCTCGTGGAAAAATATCGAATTATTCGGGAGAAGAGTGAGATGGAGCGAATGCCATCCCGGACAGAAATGAATCGGTGTTTGCCCTAAATCTGTAGTGGCCCCTAGATAGGCATGCTCCAAAATAGGCCTGCCTTCATTGGATCTAGATATGACCTGGATAAGGCGGATCCTGAATAGAATTTCGCCAATAGGCCCAGAATAGGTACCGATGTGAGTGCCTCTAACAAGGCCTATAGCTCATAGGACCCAGTCAGGGTCTATAGAATCGGTCCTAAATTGTACGAGCGTTACATTTCTGGGTGAAGTCTAAATAGAAGCGGGGAAAAATTGTGTCGAAATTGCGTAGGACCTCCATGTGAAATTTCTACCCGAAACTCTCGCCCTGAAATTTTAATTGGTAAAGATATTTCCCCCTTCTCGATATTTCCAAGGTGCAAAACCTGCAACTACGATTTCGAGTTTGCGGTAGATGCTCCGTTCTAAATATTAAGGGTGACATTCGCGCTCTCGAGGAGGATGTCAGACGCGCGCGGGACCGAGTTTGGGCAAGATTCGGGACTCTGTCGAATTCCCACAGGACGAATTAAGGCACGCGGCTCTCTCGCGCGTATTAACGGCGGAAATGGCGTGCGCGTTAATGGACGCTTAAATTATGCATTCGCCCCTCGCACTCTCTCGACCGACGTTTCTCTCTCTCCCTCCCTCTATCGCTCTCTCTCTCTCTCCCCCTCTCTCTCTCGCAGTCGTCTAATTAGTTATTTATACATTCCAAGCGGGCGTGAGTTAGTGTCAATGATTAAGAAGGCACCGGGCGGAAGGCGGAAGTTTCGCGCCGAGTATTTAACTTTGAGCGAGAGTGAATTGTGTCTAGGGAGCGGTCGACATCAGGGGGTTGGCGGGAGGACGGGCGGTAGATAGGGGACGATGAAGAAATCGGAAGCGCGCGAGCGACAGAAGAAGCGGAGTCCCGTCGCGATGTTGTACACGGGCATTCAGTGGGGAATAGTTTCTCGCGTTTATGCGAATTTAAAGGATCCTCCCTTAAGACTGGCCTCCCGCGAGGACGTCGGAAGTACGCAGTCTGGAAATTTCAACGGTCTACCCGTCGCCGACTTGAGACTTTATAATGTCGGTTTAATTGTATCTCGCTGACAGATTGTTGGATAATTAGTCGCTTGTCGTTCAGCGATGGGAGACTCGTTAAAATACGATTATCGCGCTTGCGTGACGTGATGGATTAAGAATCGTCTCTTGGTCTCTAGCCGGTGTTCCCACGATATACCTCCAAGTATTGCGAAAAATCGAAAATACGTGAAACTCGTATCGGTGCGCGTCCGCGAAGGCGACCGGTATCGCGGTAGTTGCGCGGTTATAAGTATTAAGCATCGAGCGTCCACGATCCCCCTCCTTCCTCCGAGAAAGTTACAGAAGGTTCATCGAACTGAAATTACACGCTGCGACATGTCGGCGATGTGGTTTCTGCCATTGGAAACGGCGATGTTACTAAATTGATACGAACGGTTCGCCACGAATCGAGCGAAGATTAGCGTTCGTAATTCTCAATCTTCGAGACAACTTGTGCAAAAATGCAGACAATATGGAAACGCGCTCGCTCACAAACGTGCTTTCCATTTTCATACTTTTTCCTCTCTCGATTCTTCTCGCGTTTTCATTTTTCCTCGAAAGACGAAAGTGAGATATACGACCAGGCATCGCTGATGTGACGGTAGAATAAGGAGTGCATTTCAAGTGTGAGATAAGTATCACCTGACACACCGTCAAAAACTGACGAGCGTTTCAGGAACAACGAGAGATATCTCCATCTCATCGTTGTGAAACCGGCGGAAAAATTCTCGGGAAGAAGAAGAAAATCCGTAACGTTATCTTATAATTGTATCCGACGTTGTGCGATAAATCATGCGCGGATAAAAGGGTTTGCATCGATGAAACATCGCTTAATTTGGTCACGCTCCGAGAAGGAAGGAATCGCGATGTCGTTATTAACGTTAAGAGATTTCTCCTCGTAACACGATCGCGCACATGCTCCTCGAGGCGCTATATTTTCACACAGGGTCTACGCTCACTAATGAATCTCTCCGCCGTCGTATATGCACGCGGAGCACATCTCATCTATCGTCGTGGTTTCCATCTCGCCGTCACTAAAATAGAAAGAGAGAACGAATACAAAAACTACAAGGAGAAAATGGGCGCACGTATCACGTGCGTAGCCGCAATTCCGCTGAGATCATGGACCGCGCGCAGGAGTCAGCCTCATCATTAAAAGGTAAGGTAGAGAGGGGGACCGAAGAAAAATAGAAGAACGCGATACCCTTTTCGGGCACCTGTTTGGCATGCCTCTCGCGCCCTCGCTCACCCCACTGCACCTTCTTTTTTCCTATCCCTATTTCTCTTTCTCGTCTACTTCTCACCCCACCGTCGTCGGCGCTCCCTCTCGCCACGCGCTCTCCCAACGCTATCGCTCCATCTCGTTTTTCTCGTCGGATTCGCAAAGTGCGGTGTTCCGTCCTCGTAGCGGTCTTTCCGCCCTTCCGCGTCCGGTCCGAGGGAGCTGAAACCGGCGAAATTAAGAAACCGCGTCACGCAGCACCGCCCATTACCGCGAGGTAAACATACGACTCGCGTACACGCGCGGAATATCACGCAGGCGATTTTAAAAAAAGCGCCAGTTGCCGGTTGCCCTGCGAAACGGCTTTAATCCCATCATCAGATTCCCCCCCGTTAATCGCGTCTGCTTTTTCGACGTCCTGTAAGCGTCGTGTCTTGATCGAATTCCTGAGCAGCCGATAATTTTTATGCTTCGACAAGAAGGAGAGAAGACGACGGCGAAACAACGACTGCGTGAAAAACGAGGGAAAATTAAAGAACGTATTTCCGAGTCGGCGAGCAATCAAAGTTGGCTGATAATATCGTGTTGATAGTTACCCGGGGAAAAAAGATTATACATATAATCATGTAAAATTATACGTAATTATATATAATCATATGTAATTTATATACGTCCGCACGGAATAAAAACACTGTTGAATGAAAAGCGGAAGAAATATTTTGATTGAATTAATAATTATATTTTGATCGAATTGATTGTATTTACATCGTGGTTAGCCATAAACATAAGCATTTACTTCAATTGCATTGTATAACAAAATTTTTTAGATGTAGGACATATATAATTACATATGATTATATATGGTCATATATACACAAAATTTATACACAATCATTTTTCCCTGAACAGTCAAATTTATGCCGCTTAAAATGAATGATTAAACTTAATATTTGTTTGAGGAATAAAGCTCGTATTAGAATTCTCGATTATACCTGAGCTCTATGAGGAATATGCCATTATAAAATGTTATACAACATTTTTCTGATAAGCCCGCGCAAGCGCATTGCAATCCTACTTACGTGTTGTTAATGTTAAGAAATGTATAATCGACTGAGATTTGGCGGGAGTTAGTAGAGTAGTTCTCGCTAGGCACGCTACCAACCGAGATGGCGCTGGCGGTTTCCACAACGCCGAGAGGCAACGAAGGACGAGTCCATTTTGAGGCGGCCATTGACCTGTATCGAGCGGGATTGCACAGGCATCAGCCGGAAAATACAAGTATTTTACGTGTAAAGCGTGCAGTCCTTCGTCGGATTTACGGTAAGTTTCTTGCGTTAATCGTTAAATCAAAACAGCAATCATAATTATGAATTCTCTGGATCTTTCGATAATCAGCGGTACGAGGCACGGAAGTGCAATCAATGCTATCTCGAGAGACATATTGAGAAAATCTGAATCGTATGATACAGCACATAATACTGATACATCGTAACGTTGCGGGAGTGTTGAAGAATGTAAACAAACGGCTCGCTCAAGCGTGACCAGGTTCGCCAAAAGTCACTTTGCCGCGTAAACAAAAACATGAATGTTGTGTCTCAATAGACTGTGTGTGTCGTTGAGACGATCACGTCGTAACATGTCGCACGCTAACTCCAAAATTTTCCAAATTGATCGGAGCGATTTAAGGCATGTTACGATGTTTCGCGCGTATGATAATCGTGCCGAGACTGTCGTGAGACATCACGAGAAGATTTTAAGAAGTACCATACTTTGTTTCTCCGCTAACTTTAATACAGAAATATATAATGAAGATGTATATTCTTGATATAACTCGGTATTTCAATACCTCCATACTTTTGATTCGTCAACAATCCCCCTGTCGATATAACTATCTAGAAATATATCTTACAGATCTCGCGCGGAGCTTATTGCTACGAAGCAGATGCGATATCACGGGATACGCAATTTCGGTGGATGCGGAAGTCGCACCGGAGGATCCGGTTCAGGCCGAATAGGGTCGGCTCGAAGGTAAATTTACAGACTTCCTGTATTTTTTTTCGTTTCACTCTGCGATCAAAAACTGACACTTGGTTGTTAAAATGAAATCATTTTGAGTTATGACTGCGAAGTGTTAGCGTATTTATACTACGCTCATTTTTTTCGTTACGCTGCGTCTGTAGATCTAACTAATAATAAACCTACATTTTTGTGTTCCAGATATGGATCTTGTAGAATGTGGCGAGCTCTGAGTTTCTGATATTTTGGTGAGTTGAAAACATGAATATAAAAGTTGAAAAGTGACGGATATATGTATTTGAGGTGATAAGTGTTTATGAACTCTCGTGAAGATCAATGCAACTTACATTTTGCTCGTAGAATTTTGCATATTGAATTTTATTGTTGAAAAAAAAATACTGCTCGAAACAATCAGAAGATTATTTCTTTAAATGCTTATATATTATTTAATATATATTTAAAACATCGAAATTTCTCTCTTTTGTTAAATATAATTATTTTCAATTTGTAATAAGCAAATTTATGTGAATGTTTTAGCTGTTATCAAATTTAATTCGATATATGATTATTAAACAGAATTATCCATTCAGGCTGATCCTCTAATTGTTTCAAGCATTCTATAATGCACATCAGATTTGCGCCACCACATACGGGACTCGGAATGATTACTTTGCTCCCACTGACAGATTTTGCGATCATCGCGGTCATTGATTTTCTATATTCTTCATTCGCATGTTTACATTGCGATTATGTCTTGTAAACAGATATACTTTGGCCAATTAAATTCAATATCGAGGCAATCATTGATAGAAAGAGGCACACAGTTATTTAGTTATTATTTCCACTTACTTTCTTGCGAAATACTTTAAACGCATTGATCGTTCGTGATCGTTACGATGTTTATTTTTATTTTTTTTATATTCTGTCTGAAATATAACACTGTACGATACAGTACGAAAAAACAATTCGGGAATGTGAAATTGAAAATCCGGTATTCACGAGTGTGTTCGAAATACTGGAATTTATTGTACTTTTCTAAATCGAAATTTAGAATCGACCATAAATATCGGAAGTATTGTAGACTTATGTCAATAATAATACTGCTTGTGCTACAAGTTTCATTTTGAATTTGCCAACGCAAATTCTTTTTCTCCTATTATGTGAGTCATATTATAATATTGAATTTAAATTTAAATCTTCCTATTGGCGTTTTTGTAAAATATAAGTGGACCTTGTGAGTTCTTATACCGATTTATTTTTCATTCCTTTGGAATCTCTAAATCTTGTCGGAATTTTCGACGCCAGTAAAATCAATAATAAGAAGTAATACAAAAATCGAACCTCCATTACAATTACATAGATTCATTTTTATCAAATTATTTAATATTTGCTTGTCACATGTAATCTATCTGCACTTAAAAAAATTATATAATTTAGTAGTATTATATTGGTTATTAATATTAAGAAGACTAATCGTAAAGATTAATCGCAGGTAGAATATTGAGATGATCGAATATTAAATAAATAATTTCGAATCCGTCAATTTGCTTTCGTCAAGATAATCGCGGTCGCGAGTGCACTGAAATGAATGAAACTAGTGAAGTACAATCGACGTGAAACAACAGCTGGATCCAACGGAAGGGCAGAAAGATGCTGGACGGATGCGGTTTTGGATGAAGAATTTCGTCGGTGGACTTCAACGTGAAATGGTGAACGTACAATTCCAATGTTTACAGTGCATTTAATCTTATAGTGCATGTGTTACGTTCTAAAGAAGGAATACAGTGACTATTCTCGCACTCTCGAGTCCTGCACATATTTGCCTGTTTATGAAACAGATCATAGACCGGAAGGTTCATCTTACTCTGTCGTGAATTACGTAAGGTGGTTCGTAATTTACGCGATCCGAATGTTATAAATTCCTTTCTTTACAGATTCGCCAGATTTTTTTATAATGATTTATGGCTATTATTATTAATATTCGCGGAATTCCCGGGACCTAACACATGCTTTATTGTAAGTTGCATTGATTTTTTCAACGAGAAACGCAAGAGCAGTATATGACTCCGAAAAAAATTCTTAATTATTTTATAATCATATCTATATAAGCTGTAATTGAGGTGCGTGTGGGTCTCTATTCAAATATTGTTGTATACTTCGCGTAAATACGAAGTCGAACGCGGTATCGTATATATACTCTATAATCTCAAATCCGAATAATGGATATGTACTAATAATCCGATGTTAATTAATTAATTAAAAGCGAGAGCGAGAGCTTATATGCAGGCAGCATGAAATATAAGTTCCGCAATAGAGATGAGATAATTGCGAAGCTAATATGCTGCATTTGCTTTAAATTGTTTTACACTTATCTCTTATGCAGTCGGTTAAATGAATCCACAATTCAAGAATGTCATAAGAATGTTAATGAACAATTTGGCGCTTAAATAGCTATAAGCTTTGCCATATAAACATGGCAGATTTATGATCCTATTTTATATTGTGTTTATGATTCTCATATGTCAAACTCTTTTATTCCGTCGATTCGTTCACAGTCACGAATTACAGTCTTTTCGAGTTTCGGCGCATTCGGTATTAACGAAGCGTTATCTTGCTCACTTCGATAAACCGTTTTATGCTGATCTCTTATAATCGATAAAACGCATTATTCCACAACTGAAGAGTATTATAAAAATATCAATATAAACAAAGTTTAGCGCTTAAATATATAGAAAAAAATTGGTCTTATAAATCAAGAATAGAGATTCTCATACATAAACAACAATATTATAATTTTAGAAGATTTTTAGTCTTGAATTAAGTTCAAGTAATATTTACATCAATACAAATTAAATAAAATCAAGACTAAAAATCTTCTAAAAAGATAATAACATTTTTATTTACATATGAGAATATCTATTCTTCATTTAAGACTAACTCTTTTCCTATGTAACTAACTTTATCCTATAAACGTGATAACTTTATGTGATCCTCCGTTATATACCGTATTTAATGCCTCCCATTCGTCAAAATCTTTTATTTCCTCAACTCGCTCACGAGTTATGTACAATCCTTTCGAGTTTCGGTACGTTTGGTTTTAATGAAACGATGACACCCTATAAACTTTGCGTGCATTTGCGAGGTCAACGACCGCGTGGTCCAGCGGCCAGCTGACCTAGCACGAGAGTAGGAAATAGTCCGCATTTCATCCGCGTTAAGTAAACTTTACGTTACTTACGTTACTTTCACGTAACTTTGTATTACGAGAAAGCAACACTGTTGAAACGCGCCCTGCGCCCCTGCACTTCTATATGTAACGTAACTCGGTGGCAATTGATATATTTCACTTCGATATTTTAATATTGATATCATGACGTGAGATTGATCCCCTTCGATAACGCTAGTTGAAGGAGCGATGTTCTACATAATTCTCGATATCGTCATTTTTATATATAAAGCTTGTAGCGATTAAAGAAAAATTCGTCGGAATCTAAAACTTCTTCGCGCTTCTGATAGACGTGCAGTCGCTACTCTTCGAGATAAAAATTAACGAGTAAAATTAGATTATCGCGCAAGAGGAAAGTATTGATTGTTCTCAGATTAAGGTGGAAATTAAGAAAGCTTAATCAAAATTATTAAACGGGCTTTTCTCAAGGCTTTACCTCGCTTTTAAAAATTCCCGGAACTTTAATTTCTTACAGAATGTAATATCATCTTCATGGACTTTCAAACTCGTCCAATAAGTAGAAGCATCTTTCTCCTACGATCAACGTATACGTATTCACGTGCGATATAATCGTACATTTTGCGTTTCCATAGACACGATTAACAATTTATTTCATTTTTTTGCTCATCCCTCGTCGTCACCGCCGTCACGTAAATATTATACTTCCCGCGTTGCCCGTCGAAAACGTCATCACTCTTGAGCGAAAGATTAACTGTCGCTCGTATCCTCGTGTTGCTCATCGTATATCCTTCGCTCACTCCCTTTCTCTCTTCCCTTTATCTTTCCCTCTCGCTCTTTGTGTCATCAAATCTCAGAACGGTTGCATTAGTTTCACAAACATTTGCCGGCTGTGCCTCCCCAAGAGGGTAGAAGAACGGAGCTTCGGGGTAGGAGGAGAACGGAGACACGGGAAAGTGCAATATTGAATTCCCGCAAGGCCCACGGGGTCACCGCCCTCCTGACAAATCTACGTCGCTGGGATCAGAGAGGTCCGCGCCGTCGTCTATATAAATTTAATAACACGAAATGACGTGACCTCCGAGAGAGACCTCGACCCCTTCTTCGGCGCGCACCAAGAACGCATCAATACTGCAAACCGCTTGCATCCACACCCTCGCCCGCGTGGTGTCCCACGTCGCCCATACCCCTCTCCCCCTCCGTGTACCAAGGATGCCGCTCGTAAAACTGATTTAAGATATACGACCGTCCGTCGTAGGAAAAGAAAAAAAAAATTGGCTTCCCGGCCGCGGTACGACGTGTTTAATGGAAACGGAGCGTCGTGGCTTTAGAGAGAGAGATATCTGCACGCCCGATGTGTGGTATATGAGATTCCGCGTCGTTACAGGGAAGAGGGGTTAATAAATGTTGCACGCTTCGTCGGCCTTTTCGCCAACGAGCGCACGCAAATGCTGGCGCGGCGTGTCTAAAAGGTGAGTCTCTCTCTCTCTCTCTCTCTGTGTACTATGGCAAAAATCTGCCGCGTGATATCGTTCCGTGCCTCGCCGATCGGCACGAGCGTGCTTTTAGAGTGCCAGTTGCGCATTTTTTTGTTGAAAGCCCGCGCGTACACAGAACCGGCGCGAAATGGCACTTTCGAACACGCATACTATGTGTCACGCGTTAAAGCTTCGGATCGGCGAAATGATAGTGCTTTGCTCATTCTCTTTTCTTTTCCCTCCGGGTATCTCTCTCTCTCTCTCTCTCTCTTCTTTTCTTCCCTTTCTCCTTTTGCTTTTTTTTAAATAATTGGAAACGTTATTGGCTGATTCCACAGCGACAATAGTACGCAAGGTAAGAAGCCGGCTCTGATTTCTTACTGAATCGTCTGGGTCGCGCGCGCGTTCCTCCGTTTGAAATCGATTTTCTATAATAAATACCTCCACTCGACCGGCGCCCCGGGTTGGTACTCGAGATCGCCCGCAGCACGGTGTAATTTCTCACTACGTCCAGCCGTTATGGATTATTTTATGCAAATGCGGAATTGAAAGTGGTACTCCGCGCGCACCGTCCCCCATCCCTACCTTTCCGCCGGTCCGGCCTTTATTAATTCTTCAGATAACGCGACCGAGCGGAAGAGAGGAAATTGATGAGTGGGTAGTAATCTAATTTGCCGTGGAGAATGTCTCGCGGCGCGGCGGTTGTTCCAGCCGGCGTCTTTTTAATAAATTTACATCGAAACAGCCAATATAAAACGAGCCTGCGCGGCGAATTTAAGTCGCGATAATCGCGGCGCGTTATACTAAACGGGATGTCGGCAAAATCGCCGGACATCCCCGCGAATTCGACGAGTTTTTTTCTCGACAAATTGAATTCCCCCCCGACGAAAATTTCGCGCTCGTTTGGCGCAAAAATTCTTAATTTTGTATATGGTACGTTACCCCGCCCGTGCCCTAGGACCATTATATTTATGATCCCGCGGAGATACACACCGCCATATGCGCGCACCCGCGGTACCATATTGAATTTGAAAGTGCGCACCGTCGGATTGGATTCCGAAGTTCTAAAAGGGCGGCCGGGAAAAAGGGCGCGATGCAAATTTTATTTTCCTTTGCGATTTGCATACGCGAGAGCGACGATAAAATTTCATCCGTTTACATAATAGTGTGTTGTGCGGTCGCGTAAATATTGAAGCGGTCCGTTCACTCGTGACTTATCCCCGAAATCGTTATTTCCCCAATCTCTGCTCTGTTTACAACAGCGGTGTTACATACTGATCGAAATATCTAAAACGATAGACATAAATCTCGGTCATCACAAAATTCTATCGTTCAAATAAGCATACCGGACTTCTTCGCTCTTTATATAATCTTCGTACACGGAAAAAAAAGAAGTAGCTCCCACAGCTGAAAAGTAGCTTCCACGGGTAAAAATTCGCTGTCCATATAATACAATTGAAATTTAATTTGGCTGATTCTTTTTGTCCCTGCACCTAGTTTTCAGCTTCCGCAGCTAAAAACTAAATCTGGTGACTAGATTTCTGTTGTATTATATGGACAGCTAATTCCTTTTTTCCATGTACTTGTCTATTTTTTTCCATTTATTTCGTCGCCTTTTCGGTCGCACGGAGGTGAGAAGAGATCCAACTATTGCATTATTTTTCGTCGCTAGTATCCTCCAGCGAACAAATCTTACCTTTAGAAGATTTCACGCACTCGCATTCTACCTGACAACGATATCGCCGTCTGCGGAAACAACGGGCGCGTAGTGGCTTCACGCACGTGCAGCAACGTCCCCGGGCGTCTCGCTCCGCGAAGACGCCGGCCACGTAAGCGCAACCACTCGACTGCCGCGAAACGGGAGGGTGGCGCAAGGAATAAGAAGGGGGTGGCGCGTTGCGTCCTCTCGAAGCACGAGAACAAGCAGTTGTAACGCGCGATAACACCGCACGTAGCACGCCGACACGCCGCGGTGTCTGGGGAGATTGCCGGGCCAATAATGCATTTCTCGCTTGGAAAAATCCAGCAAAGAGTACGTTCGGCCCAGAGATTTAGTCATTTAAAATGCATAGAGTTCATAACTTATTCCCGACCGACTGGCGCGCGAGCACTCCCGCCGCCTCGTCGCGCCCCTCATCGACAACGTGTTTTCACGTGGTCGTGGTTTTCGCGTTTCCTTCGTCATCGCGCCCGACCGGAGCGCACAGGACACCTACACGCGCGAACGCGGCCGAGAATAAAATTGCGATGGAAAAATTGCGGCGTGCTCTTACGGGCGGGGGTTTGTATCGCGCGCGAGTTCTCGTTAGCGGTACATCGGCTTTCCATTCTCGCCTGCAAATCCCGAAAATAACAGCGGTTGAACGTACCCGTCGCGGTGCGACGCTACGCTACGCCACGCTACGCTGCCGCGAGGCGACGCGACACGGCGCGAAGCGACGACGACGACGACTCGAATTTCGCGAGGCGAGTCACGCAGTCGGTCGTATATACGGTATATTTCTTTTGTCCTGTTCTTTTTCCCGCCCTTTTTGCGCGACGGGGTCGCGTTGGTGTTTAACGACCGTGTTACAGCCGGTAAGGTAGTCGCGACGAATGCAAAACCTCGGGACTGTAACGAGCGAAACGCGAGAAACTATAAAAACCAGTTAAAACGCCGAGGTGAGCGAAACTCGACGCGGAAACGCCGGTGAATTATTGCTCTCCGCCGAGATTTTATATTTCTGTTACTCCACCGCTTCGCGCCCCTCGCATAATGGTTTAATTGGACTTGCACACACGTGTCTAACAATTAACCGTGCACGTGGGACGGGGCGGAAGCAGCACGATGCGCTCGTTCTCCCCCGAGACTGCCGCCACCACCGCCACCATCACCGCCGCCGCCGATGCGCGGCTAAATGTCACCATAAAGTCGAATTATTTTCGGATTAAGCTGTTGTGTAAAAATATATTTTTCCCTCGTGAATAGGCGAGCGAGAGTCTGGTTTGGAGCGCTTTCGTTCCGCTGCGGTGCCCCCGATCAATGCTCGCTGCGTATCGCGCGCGCGCTTGCCCGCTCGCTCCCTCGATCGTGGCAGCGTTTAGCGTTTTGGGAATTGATTTCGGATGTCCGCGATATCGCACGCGCGAGTGCTTTCGGTCGTTCGCAATTTTTACATCGAGCCCGTCACGTTTCCATCAGTGAACTTTGAAAAATACAAAACGCTCGCATAAGCTGTCGCTCGCGCGCGATTGTGCTTGCACTCCGCGGCCACGAGCGCGGTTGACAACAACGTCGGCCAGCGGGCGGTAACGCGATTAATTAAGTCGGCCGTAACCCATATTTGCCCGAGCGCTGGTACACATTACTCTTACGCATTAATCACGGCGGTCTGAAATCGCTCGATTGAGCTCACCTGTTGATTGATGCATCGTCGTAATCATCGACACTTAATATGGACACACGATCCAATTCATTACTTCCATTCGTACTTCTAGCAGTGATCGCGGTTTGATGTTTGCATTAGTCATCAAGGTTATTAACTTCCAATAACGTTAGTGCAACCAATTCGCGTGAGACCTGTCAATACCGGCACTCTGGAAGGCGATGCACACGGGAGAGCGCTAAGCGACGTTCATCGAATAAATAACGACTTACTGAAAGTCACTTTGTATTATGCAGATAGAGATACGTAACCGTGAAATTCCGAGACGAAGTTTTGATCCTATGTTAAACTTTTAATTCTGCAACTTAGGAGCTAAGATAGCAAAGTAGGTTCACACACACAATTTCAATTCTAATAATATAACTTCTATTTTAACCCCGATGATGTCTTCAATTTTCGTTTTCGCTGTTTTAACGTCAAAATAGGTTGTTGAAGATAGCATTAAAATTCAATCTGCAGAATTAAAGATTCAAGAGAGAAATTGTAAAGTGTCGTCAAAGTAAGTTCTTATTAGTCTATAAGCCCTCTAAGTGCAAACAATCTTTGGAGCAGTGCTTAAAATGAGAATTTAAGGCGTAAGACTTTTTAAGCCTTAAGCCCTAAGAAATAGGCCAATCACAGCCGAATAATGAGAAGAATGATCGATTGGGATTGGTTAGTTTCTTAAGGCTTAAAGCTGAAATCTTACGCTTTAAATTCTCATTGTAGACACTGCTTAAGAGCGTCAGAGTAGCGTCAAAATTTCGAACGTTACACGATATTGATTCATATTCGTTGCGTTGTAAATTAAGAATACGTTAATCGAACAATTCGGCCAGATAACTATTATTTATTTAGGTAATTCAACGTAAATCCTTAGCGTGATAAACCGATGGCAGATTACTTTCTGTTAACGTCTATTTGCATACGAGACACGACCTTCTTTCCCCGCAACGGTTTGCGCCGCTACAAGAGAACCACGAAATTTTCATTAAGAGGAAGTGCCGGAAGTACGACAGAAATCATTCCTCCGGGAAGCGATCTGCAACGATCCTCGAGAGAGATCGCTATCCCGTTATTCCCGTCCGGTCGTATCTCTCCTTGTCCTTCGCGACACAAGCCCTCGACAGCGAGAGAGCTCGCCAAGCTTCCGTGCTCGCGATAGGGTGTACAGAGTTACCGACGGCCAGGGTCGTGTCACGCTTCGATGGTAAAGCCGGCAGCAAACGTGGACACGATGGCTGCACCCATAAACTCGAGGGGCGTAAAGGGATCACACGGGCTACCGCGAGCTCCGCGCGGGTGCAGGCAGCCGCACCTGCAAGCGAGACTCTCCGGGCTGCTGCGGACCGGCATGCAACGCCGGCAAATGAACGACCGACCTGCGGAACAATGACTTCGCTGTTCGCTGCACCCACGCGGACAGTTCCAGGAGGATTTCAGTGACCATAACTTTAAATGGAAAGCTATTCGACTGGCGCTCGTCCGCGGGCGAAGAAATGAGAAAAGTAAGAGGAAGAAGAAGAAGGAAACGGGAAAAGAGAAGTAGAGGGAAAAAAAAAAGGAGGAAGAAAGCGAGACGCGAGAGAGAAACTACGGCAGGCAGCTGCGCTACCGAACGTTACACGCTTCGAACCGAGTTTCCTTCACGACGCGAGGCAGTCGGTCCCGTTCGAATCCGCGGATTAAAGAACTTTCAGTATGGTAAGCAGTCGTGTAACCTCAGAGCGAACGATGGTGCTCGTGTGAATTATGGCAGATTTGCGTAATCGCGAGCGCTTCGGTCCCATTTGGCGCAGGAAGTTCATTGTTCATTCAGGTGACGTGCAGCTAAAGTGGGAACTTTCACGGCAACTTCTGTTTGACTTTATCTTTTTACGAGCGGCTTTCCACCGGAGGATTGTTCATACGAATTCAATTTGTCGAAAATCTAGAGCGCGCTCCGGGAAAAGAGGCTCAATTTCTCGCGCGCGCTTCTTTCTCCGTCGCAGTGGCCGAAACATTCTCCCCGGTCAAAAAATTGACCGGAGTCACCACACTCCGGCCTTAGTCCGGGCCTCGATTCGCGCAGTAAGCTCCACAAACATCCTCTCGTCCTCCGTGATCCGTTAAACGACAAACAGTGAGAAAGCCCCGACTGCGCGTCGCCGCCTTGCGAAGCGAGAAACGTCTATATTCTGACGCCCTTTTGGCGAGAGCGACTTCTTTGAACTTCGGGTCGAGTGCTAAGGGATACAGCTCGGCGGCGATTGCGGTGTAGGAGTCCTCTCTGAGAGGACTAACTCTCCCTGTTTTCGTGGCGGTTACTCTCTAAGTAACGTCAGCGGGGATATCCAGTGGCGGGCGAGAACTGGGCTCGTGTCTTACGGCATCCGGCAGTAGCCCGCTCCGCGACGGTTCTAGGAATGATTTAATAATGCGTGGGGCATTAGCCGGGCCGAGTAACGTAAGCAGGGATAATCCTTTTAACCAGTTGTCTAGCAACCCCTTTAACCCCGGAACCCGGGCGACAACTAATTCCGCCAGATATTGCGGGGTGGCAGCGCCGTGAGAGCGCTGAGAAACGTCGCTGGTACCCCGCTTTCGAGTACACACACACACACGTATAAATCGCACAGCATGTCATATACAGTATGTACATACAGCGACATGTACGAAATGACGGTCCTTTCTCTCTTCTTCTCTCCCGGTTCCCCCTTCTCTCCCTCTCGCTCCATTCTCTGGAAGGGGCGGTTTATTGCAAGATTTTCGAGTTTATTGCCGGGGGTAAGAGATGGCCGCGTAATTTCGGACTCTTTCGCTTTTACGGGGGGGTAGTGCCGCTCTGAGTCAACCTCTTAATGGTAATTGGCCCCATTTCTAACGAGCCTCTCGAGGACCAGCGTGACATTGATTTAAATAATCCATAGGGTCGAACGAACGCCTTAATTAGGTGGGCTCTCGTTCGATACGGCCGCGTACCTGCTGTCGTAATCCGGAAATACGACAGCGAGGGAGACGAGAGAGCGCAAAAAGTTTGTAACGCCCGAGATGAAACGAATGCGTCAACACTTTCGCGGCATTCCGCAAACAACGTCGCACTGTACTCGCGCTTTTCGCGCGTGCAATTTTGATTTCTGATCGAAATGTCACTCGACGAGAAGAACGCGTCCAATTTTAACGTGACTCCGTAAATTCGCAGCTATCGGCGCGGACGACAAGCGTGCCGGAAAATCCGGCCAAGCTGCGAAGACACGGCGAGTGGTGTCCACGTTTGCGTGGTAAACAGTCGCCTTTAGCGTAAGTCGCCGATTTAAAGCCGGGACGGTCGGAATCCGCTTAACAAACTTATCTGCCGCGCTGCGTCGCGCGGGAATATTTAGCTACAAGTCCGATTATCCTGCGGCGCGCTGGAAAACTTTTGAATGCGTCCGCGAGTTACGTAGCGAGATTCGCGAGGTCGTTATTCGTGCGATTGAATTAACCGCGCCGAAGGGGAGATGACACGCTTTGTTGTCGATGCCGCACATATACAGACGATACGTTTTTAATGAAACAATCTAGATGCGCTGAAGGAGCTTAGTTGATTGAAAAGCTCTCGATGGCTTGCAACTCTGAAAGCTACGAGTGTCTCGACACGTCTTGTTTAAGAGAGCACGCGTTACGAATTGTTCGGAGCATGTGTATCGCTCAAATTAACACACGTTGGTTGCAACGATCGGATTTCACCGGAGGCGACGTGTGGAAAGCGGGAAAGTAGCGAATTACACAATCTTGGCGAACGGATCAACCCACTTTCCGCGCCGCTGCTATTCGATGTCACTGGCGATGACACGCGCGCGCCTCGACGAAACACGAAGGACCGAAAATGTGCTGAATCGTCGAAGCCCTCCCCTTTCGTCTCTCGCCGCGAATGTCGTTCGCTGCTTCACGACCATAAACCCCCGCCGAACGGGAGTACGTAGCGCGGTGGAAAGTAATTTCCTTGCCGGTCGTAGAAGTTTCTCTCTTTCTCTCTCTCGCGCGCGAGGGGAGAAGTCGCCGTGAAGTACTTCTTCTTCCGCCGAAGTCGCGGTTGTCGTCGATGTCGCCCGAAAGGAAGTTACGATTACTGATCTCGTAATACCACATGACTATTTCTGGCTATGCGGTTTTATCGGAAAAACAGTCGGTTATCGAAAGTTTCCCGTTCTCGTGCGCGCTTACGTCCCTATCTTATACAGTATCAACTATTAGGGATGTTTCGCTTATCCCAGACGATCGTTCATCATCCCGATATATTCGCGAACGGCTTTAAAGTCATATCGTAGATTCTCAACTCTGTGTCAGAATGTGCGAATAAGGTACGCGACGCGTCGAATCGGCCAAGTGCGCGGCGTTACTCTCGGTAAAATTTATGAAAACCAAACTATAACATTCTTATATTAAGGTTCGTTCCGGTTTATGAGCTCGTAAACCCGGCGTATATCGCGCCAGGTGCATTATAATACCATGTGCGCGCGCTTCGCGGGCTTTGCCCGACATTGTGCTGTCTTAAGTAACAACTGGAAATGCGCGGGTAACGACGTGCCGCGTTGTCCCGCTACGACCGTCTATAGGACGACCTTCTTTCCTGGCTCTCGGTGGAATCTCTGGCACGAGCGGAGTGAAAAATTCTCGCGACCACCCCGAACGCGGATAACTGTATAATCGAAGGAACGAGGAAGATAGAAACGTATTACGGCCGATATACTTCACGACTCGTGACCTCACACAATTCGATCGGTGTCCGCGCAGCGTGTGACTTAACATTCGCGCGAGTATTGCAGAAAAGCAACCGGCGACTCGTAATGACGAAAATTTCGTGACGGTTTTGTACATGATAACTCTAAAGAACCGATGGGAGGTGCACGACGCCCGCCAGAAACTGTTACGCGCAGAATATGTTATTCCACGACAATATCCGGCGATAATTCAGCTCGCCCTCTTCTCTCTCTCTCTTTCTCTTTCTCTCTTTTTCTCTCTACTTGACTACCTCTCTCGAAAGAAAAGTTGCCTTTCGCTTCGGTGACTACGGAGCGAGGCTTGCGGGTGAGTTTCCGGTACACAGACGTACGCGACCAGCACGATGCGTCGACGGCCCGGCGGGGGTGCATCGATAAATATTTATGGGGATATTCGTAAAGTTAAACGAAATCCAATAATAAAGGATTTTCGGTCCGCCTCGATTATACCGCTATAATCGCCGTTGCAGCGCTTGCTTCACGGTACGGCGCTCTTGCGTAAATGCTTCTCGCGAAACGCGATCTAAGCTGCGTGATAGGGCGTTTTCCGATCGAATGCCCTTGGGCTAAACTTTCCACGTGCATCGCTTCGTGCCGAGTCGCACGTGGCTTTTTGCGGAATCGGTGAGCTCCGTTGGAGCTCGTTCTCTTATGAGAATATAGGTGACCGATTTCCGTCTCAATATGCTTCGATGTAAACACCAGTGCCAAGCGATGTAAACACAGTGAAACGTTAAAAGCACGCGGTAAAAAAGAGGGAAAAAAGCGGTAAAAATACGAGATCTTTGGTTCCAATAATACTCTCACGACTTGCTTACACGTCGATCATATTTTCGGATTATCAATTATTTCTTTGTGGCTAAATATTCCCGCTATCAGGGGGAAACTGTGTTGAATTTTTGTTTTTCAGAAGCTTAAAATGTCGATGTTGATTGCTTTAAAAGGGAATGCCATCGTCGATTATACAACGTTAGCGTTCGATTAAGCAGTAAAATTTTAACTCAATCCGTACTAAAGCAGCGACCGGTTCAGATTCAGATATATCTGGAAGATACGAAACGGTGAATTCGTAGAACATCTAACCGCGTCGTGCTAAACATTAAAACGCGCCTGAAATAATATCGTTGTATCTGATACGATCCCAATTTTGGGTATTTTCGGTTGTCAAATGCGATCATTGGCACTCGGAAGATGTTAATTAATTCTTGAGGTATTTCAATGATTTTTCAGCGCATTCCTCTATGTTTGTTCTTCCGTTAATAGGAAAACTCGGGACAAAACGAGATCGCAGAGAGATTTCCTTTCTATTTTTTCCTTCTTTTGATCTCAATTTGATTATATAACGTCAAAATTTAATTAATGTTGATTATAAAAAAGTTTTAATAAACATCTCAAGATTGTTTCATTTTTATTAAGCCTTTCTTTTAGCATCCCTGTCTTACCCCGAGTTCAGTAAGGTGCGATGCGGCGTTACACGTCCTTTCATTCTCGTAAATCGAGCGATATTTAAAAGTCAAAAACTCGAGCGCTGTAATAAAATCGTGCGGAAGAGCGCAGCGGGGGAGAATCGGGATACGACAACGCGAGCATATGACGTAGCCCGCGCGTATACATTTAACGATGGTGAACGATGTAATAAAAACAAGAGCCTCAATATCCGGCTCGGGGTACTTTTCGTTGCTTGAAATCCGGGCGAGTCGGTGGCGCGGATCGCGCTTGTGCTCCATTAAATGGCAATCTTCCGGACGTTTTAAAATACTACGGAATATAAAAGGATAGCCGACGCTTAATCTCCTTTTTTAATCTCTCACTCACAGGAGACGCTGACCCACTTAGCGCGAATAGCCTTATGAATCACTGTCGGATTACAGGGAAGATCTGCAGCGAACTTTTCCGAACCCGTGTGATGTTTCAGACGGAGGAGGAGGTGGCTAAATGTCGACGTCGACATGCGCGTGAATTCCAATAGCGCGCGGTCCGTTTGTTAAGATCGGCGGTGGGGACGTTCGGTAACGCGGATAAAAAATCGACGAAACGATACGCGCAAAACAGTTTCGTGCGTCCAACGTGTCGCAATGTCGCTAAGGAAATTCGCCGTCATTCAGCAGACGATCCAACTCGCCGCGTTTCTCTGTCAGACGAGAACGGTGACTAGACAAATCCGAATTCTCCGATTGCAAAGCGGAGCTATGGCGAACGTGAGATATCCTCGCGGCCACGACACCGTGGAGTACAGGCTTCGCTATCGCGGAAGCAGAATTTGAGGTAATCGGTTCCCACTCAGCCACGGAATACCTGCAGCACGAGTGCAGGGCGTTATTACCTCGGTGTCCTGACACCATGTATCTATATAGGCGATGCACTTAACGTTAACAGTGAAGCAAGTAATGACCCGGCGATGCACCAATAAAGGGGGGGAGAGGGGTGCTCGTAGTCGCGTCCCGTCCCGCCGTCCGTCATCCTTCGACAAAGCGTCCCGACGTAGCTGATTGGAATCAATCGCTAGCAGGAACAAGCCGCGAAAATGGCCCCGCCGCTGGAAATATCGGGCCATCACACTTTTACGACGAACGGTTATCGTTCGTTCCGCAGACACACGGCTGTCCGCGATCTACGTTCGTATGGAAATGGGGTTTCTCTGAAGCGGACAAGCACAGACCCTTGCGGTCGCGACTGTCGCCGGGCGCTTTGAATTTCCGCGGACGATTTCAAAGAACCTCGTATTTTTTATACCGCCGTCTCGCATCGTTTTTGATAGGAAGCCACGCGTTCGATGCAACCGAATTTTCCGGCTCCCCATCCCTCTCTGCGGCTTGTTCTCCGCGAGCGCGCGAGTATAAAGTGCGAAAGGGTTGCGTCGGCCCGCTGGTTATTAGCTTCTGCTACATGCGATATTGACCCGGCGACGGCGACGGTGAAATAACGATGGTCGGAAAAGGAAATACGATACGCGCAAGTCTTGTTAGAAAGCGTTTCCTGTATTAACTAACAATCTCTGTCGCCTTGGTGCACTACGTTCGCTTCGAGAACCCTTTGAGACTCGCGTTACGGATATTTATGTACTCGTACGCTCGAATATCTCGGCAGTATCCCTCCGAGATGAAGGCCCGCCGTAAAGGCCCCGCCATTGGTTGGCTCGCGCCGGAAAGCTTGCGCGCGGGAGATTTTTACGTTTCGGAAGAATCACGACGGCACGGGGTAAAAACGAATCACCCGCCGTACATCCACGAGGGTTGGTCGGGGGAGGGGGGGTGTGCGTTTAATAAACGTACAATGGGCCTTCGGTACGGTGACGGCGGCGTGTATACCGCGCGCGCGCGAGTTTGGGCGTTAGCACGCGTCTCTTATGGTGTGAAATTTCGCGAGATTAAAAATTCAGAAATGTACCTACTCGTGAAATATACGCGCGAAGGGTGAAGACTCTCCACCCCGCGCTCTACGACAGCCACCCCACGCGCTCTCCCTCTCTCTTTCTCTCTATCTCCGAGCTAACAATTACGCCTTTTGCAAATTACGACGCAGTCGGCGGACGGAGAAAGGGAGAAAAACGTATCCTTCCGCGGAGAGAAATTAAGGGAGGGGGCCGAAGGTCGTATCGGTGCGCAGGAATATATACGACGGTAACGAGGATTTACGAGCGCGATTTCACGCGCGTTTTGTCGCGTTATAAACAAATCTGCTGGCACGGTGAATTATAGGAGACGGACGTATCCCCGCGAAGTGAATCTCGGCCTTTAGGTATCGTACACATCGGGATTAGCGCCGTTGCGCTCCGGTACATTCTACATTGAACGAAGAACGATCGTGCGTCCACCGTAACCGCATTAATTTCTTACGCGAAACGCACACGTGCAAAACACCAACGAATTGCTTATAAGCGCGGAATAACGTTGCGATGTGACGTTACGCAAGTCTTGTATGAACGATATTTTATGTTTGGTATGCACATTATGAAAATGAAAAATGCTTGCCACGTTAGATACGTCCTAACGGACGACAACTCCGAGTCCACCCACGACATTATATCTCGGGTCCCCTCGTAAAATCCGCGTACCCTACGCATTACCATCGCGAGTCCGTCGTACTGTGACGGTCGACGCAATTAAACAAAAGCTTCGTTCTCGTAGGGAAAGCGCGACGACGATATGCCTGTGTCTACCCTTTGGTCAACCCCCCCTAAAGGGAGCGCCCTTCCGACGGTTTATTAATGCGCATTGCCGGCGTGCCGACGTAACCAAAAATTTTCCGTGCGATTTAACGGATTTGTATTTCCGGAAATGGACGGTGGATACGCTTATCGTGGACAATATGCGTGCCATCTGGCTATTGACTTTTCCATCTGTAATTCCTCTACATTTAATTGCGATTTATCATCCCGTTTTTTATTCTTGCGTTCAAATCGTAAAATATGCCCATAAATTCGACAGCGATATTCATCGCTTTCAGTACCTCAACATATATTTACAAATTGCATAAATGAAGAAAGAGAGAAAGTCTCTTTCTAAAATTATTTCTGAAACTCCGATTATAGTGGCTCGCACGATTCAAACAAATGCTAATTTTGCCCGGCGCGATAGACTAAAATGAGCTGTTGGCGAATTGGCAAGGTTGCGCGCAGGTAATATCATTCCTGGATATACATTCGTCGGAGCGAACTTAGCGCGTCCATCAAACTCGAAACGGAACGGCAGACTTGAAAATGAGGTCGACTAGTTTGAACGACTAATCGGAAATAAGAGGCTAATATCCTAGAAAAAAAAATATCGTATGAAAGAAATTGCGCTCGAATACTACACTGATATGTATGCGTCGCGCGTTCGCTCGTCTCGAGCTTTTCGCTTTCGAGTTCGCACGCGACCGCAACGAACCCACTACCGGGATTACACGTCCGTCGATCGTGAGGTCGTAAGACAAGAAATAATTGCAGTGAGTTCTGGAAAGCCGTTTTCTTTTCCACGACTACTCCGCGGTAACAACCGCCACTGCGGGAAAATTGCCCGTAACAATATTTATGATAAAATCGCGCACGAATAACGGACAAAGTTCCGCGGGTAATTAGCGATTGTGAAATAACGGGATCGTGAAACGTGTAATTGATGATTTTCATGGGTTACCGTGCCAGCCGGGATGTTTTAATGTTGTTCTTGTGGGAGTTTGCGAGCATAAACAACGGTTGAACCGTCGCTATCGAAACCACCGGCTCTCCCGCTGTACATCCGATCCGAATACGGGGAGTTTTGTTCTTTCTCATTGTGCATGTATATGTGCGTATCCATGTGAAACACGGCGTACAAAGTGCCGTGAAAAAAGAATAAAAAATAAAACCGACGCTAATGGCGTAGATCGCGTCGATTATGCAGGATCGCGAGAACTCGGTCGAAGGGACGGCGTAATACGCGCTTTTACTTCTCGTTTCCATACCTACGTATGCTCATTTTCCCGGGTGTGCGCGCATATGCACCTAGGAGAATGCAATTACTAGCGTGCCCACGAGACTTGGAAGAGGTAGTAGACGCGGGCATTTATCGAGGGTACGTCCCCCGATCTACGGGGATTCGAAGCGACAATAATAGCGAGAAATCGATGCCCCCTCGCGTGTACGCGTCCACGGTACGCGTAATAACGCGTAATAATGCGTGGCTACATACGTAGTAATATTATCCGCCGTCGTGTATTATCCGCCGCGTACCCGAGATGACGCTGACTATGGGGTGGGTTTCGAGTATGCGAGGGTGCATGCGTTGCCTCTCTCTCTCTCTCTCTCTCCCACTCTCACACTACCTATCTATCTGTCCGTCTATCTATCTACCTATATATCTGTCTATCTATCTTCATGTATCGCCGTTTCCATTTCAAGATTAACACAATTATCAGCGCATCGATCAAGCGTACGGAACACCGGAAGAGCAAAGACACTCTCCTCGTGAGTCCGTCCGTCTCTTTCGTTCAAGAACGAACGTGATCGTATCGCAAATAAGTCCGGGATGTCGAGACGGAATACCATCTTGGTTTTATCATCGCCGATGTAGCGTAGCTGCGTCGCTACTGCATCGCTGCTGCTCGCGACGATCTTAATTGTTTCCCGAATAAGAAAATCCGATAAATCCGACCGGCAACCTTTCGCGAAAAAACAATTTTTACAGCCAGTCGTCGCGCCGTTCATTAATCAACGAATCGACGGAGAGTCGTCGAAAATCTCTCTCTCTCTCTCTCTCTCTCTCTCTATCTATCTATCTATCTATCTATCTATCTATCTCTATCTTTCTCTCTGTCTCTATTTCTCTCTCTTTCAATATACCGGGACTAAAAAGAACAATCGCCAGTTTGCACAGCATTTCCATGGCGAAGTTTGCAAAGTGTCTCGACTGCGAATTCTCCCCGACGTTGCAGCGCGGGCTCTGGGCCCGGAACGAAATTACGACAGCAGTTAACGATATTCGGTACGGACGATGGGACCGAACTAACTAATCTGATAACCAGTAGGTTGCATCGGCCGTACTTCCACCTAACGCGGTGTCTCGCTCTCCATCTCGCTCGACGCGGATGCGGTGTGCCCGATCGTGGGTGGCGCCGGATGACGTAGGATTGCCGGCATGGTAGACCGGTGGCAGTGCCTGGTTTTCCATAATTAACGTCCGCACGAAGGATCCGTTCCTGAAACAACCGAACGGTGATGCGTGTACGGACTGCGGCAGAGTCGTGGAGTAGTGAATTCCGCGCGAATAACACGCCACGAATCCACGCGATTTGATTTGAACGGTCGAGCACTTGCGTGTGCACGCATATCTGAGCAGACAAACGTACGAGCCGGAAAAGAATGTATAAATGGCGGTCGTTGTATATTAATAAACGCGCAATTAATGTGCAGAGTGTCTCAGCATGAGAAGAATATCTAAATATCTTCCTATACGGGTGTTCGGGGGACATCCTGGAGACGTCTCAAGGATATTCGAACATTCTGGGACATCTTTGGGATGTCTTTTGAACATTTGTGCTATATAGATTTGAGGTCCTAAATACGGAGAATTAAAAAATCGAAAAAATAACCGTACAAAAAATTGCCTTCCACAGTATTCTCCCTTTGAAACCATTCAAATTGTGCTTTAAATATTTCTCATATCATTGAAAACAAAGGAGATATCTGGGTGTTTTCCGTATGCTGGGACACTTGTAATAACTTGTAATCTCTTCTTCGACCTTCTATTCTCAATTCTGTCCTTTTAAAGTCTCATTTAAAATTTTATTTGATCGCGTTGCTGTGCTATTTTAATTTTCTCCGAGGTAGAACTTATCTCGGACTTAACATTGAATGTTAGGAATAATTAAGGAGAGTAGCAAATTTGGAGATAATTAATGATGAATACATAATACGCACGAATGCACATACATACATCTTAAAATTACGAATGAATCAAGAATTATATCGTTATTTCGATCTTCTGGCAACTCGAGCGATTACCCCGGTGCGTACCTTAATCCGACCCTGGCCGATCCGACCGAAAGTCATCCGCGGTAGCCGGCTTTACTCCCGGCTCGATAAGTTAATCTCGGCTGTCTACTCCTCCGCATGCTCGTGACGCTCGTGACATTGCCCTTTGATTTATTAGAACGTCGATCAGCCCCATGCGATGAACCGTATCGAATTTCGAATGTGACTGTTTGCCTGTCTTTCGACGTGCCTGAAGTTTACGCACGGCTATATACGACACGCAAAATAAAAAGACGAGACGTATAACCGCGCTTGAATTTATGTGTTTACCGAATGAGCTGCTAACTTTTGTCATTCGCAGTAGTTTCCGGGTGTTTAACTCGATAGCAGAACGACGAAGTCATAAATGGGCTCGTAACAACGCATTTCGTAAATGGGATTGGAGTGTATTTTATTTTACCCTCTATTTCACGACGTAAAATCTTTCTTTGTATATTTAAACATAAATTTTATTATATACATGCATATTATTACAACGTTATTATGTACACACATATTATTACAATTTTATTATATACATAGAATGTGTTTCCAGAAGTTTCCGGTATCAATCGCGCACGAAATACATTTTAATTATAATCGTTATCCGGAAAATTTAAATAGTAACAAATTACAGCGTGCAGCACTATCGGTAATCGAGCTCCCAACTTTATTTTTACCCTGCTCCATTTGCCTATATTAACAGCATGCAAAAGTAATGAATATTATAATTTGGGAAATGGTCGGGCAAATCGGGACCGTGTTGCAGATCAATATTTAAATTTAACACAAGGTTCTTTCAGGGATAAATATTCATACGTGTACATCACATTTCCGTTAATAAACTCCTCTCACAATCAAAACTTCATAATTCAGTAATTTGAATAATTTAATTTGTAATATTTATAATTGCGGTTTAATTAATATTTAATTTATTATTTATCCAATTAGAGTGCGCACACAATTCCAACGCACGAGCCAACGTACGTTTGCACGTGCGTACACATTTTATCGGCAATACCGTGACGTGTGAATTATTGCGAGAGATCACATTATCGTAGAAATTCCCGTAGAAATTTTATCCTTAACAAGAGCCCCACGTGCGAGCGCAGCGAGATTTTTAGCAGCGAGACGGCAAATTTTTGGGATAATTTGCACATTCCGCCGTTCCTCCAAAATTAGTGCGCGAACACTGAGCGTCGCCCCTTATGATAAATCTCGTTATCCGGGATGTATGCGCGAGCGCTGCGTTAAGTTAACACGGGGTAGGAATAATCGCGTCCTCCCCTTCCCTATCGGAGTTCCGACGGGAATCCTCGAGGCGCAGCATCCGCAGCTATAGGCGTCTCGAAAACTCATCGGGTATGTAGATATCAATAAAGGGGATTCTAGGCTGGGCGGCGTAGCATCCGACGTGCTCGATTCGATCGGTTCGTTCTCAGCAATTCGCGGCATGCTCAGAACCGAGCAATACCAGCCGCACTGAAACCGTAAGGGTTGGCGCTATGCCGACCCTACGGTTGAAGGGGGCAATAACATACCGTGAGTTGCCCCTGCAGCACTACGAATAATGGAGCCTCTCGACTATCCATGATTAACGCGGCAATAACGATTATTTATAGTCCTAAAACAATGTTTCACGCTGTCCACCCCTGCTCGCTCGCTGCCCTCTCGTTCGCTCCCTCCTCTTTCCATCTCTCTCTTTCTCTCCGTCTCTTTCTGTTTCTGCCGCCGCACGAGACCTGAATCAGCAGTCAGTGCGTTCCCCATGTCCGTCCCTGAAACGGATTTATGCAAAAAATTCCAAAACGTGTCTCCGTAGGGTCCTAGCCTGCGCGCCTAATTAATCGAGCGGGGGTGCGGAAGGTTGCGCGCAGCTGCGATTGGAAAAGTGAAGGATTTAGCGTGCGCGCGCGCGAAGGGGCTTTTATGAAAGTCGCGAAACAGATCCCTTTGTCCACACGGCGGTCGTAGATCACCGCTGTCCTCGAGTGCAGTAATGGGGGGGATATCGCGGCCGACGACGTATCTCAGCGGATGTAATATGGCCGTTGATCAACGAGTACCGCGAGGGAAAACAGCGTCAGGAATTCACCTACCTATCTGTAATTTCGATCGGAACAGACTCCGCCGTGAAAAGTCGAAGCTGCGCGCGAGCGGATGTGTTTCCCGCTTGTAACACGATGTTACGCGCGCCGACAATTCCGCGACAACGACTTTTCTCTACCTTAATGTTTTTATCGCGCCCTAAAAAATTTATTCATCCGAGAGGAGTCTATTTTTTGTTGAACGCTCAACCGGAAAACAAGAGAGGGAACTCTTCTCGTTATTATTACGGATATTAAATTTTTGGATTATATTAAATATATTCGTCCACGGGGCGTAAGCCAGCTCGGGTAACATAAAATAATTCCGCAAACATTTTCACTTCGCTCCTCGCTCAGTCGCTTTCTCCAGTGCAGCGTATCATCATTTTTATAAGCCTTTCGGCAAAAAAATCCCCTCTATTGCGATGACGCGTAGTTTCACCGACGAGAGCGGCGTGCATGTCCGACTCGGAATTCCTCCGGCTCGTTCAATCAGCTTATGGGAGCATAGCAGACGGACGAAAAACCAGGCCAGATATTTTTCATCCTGTTTACCGCGTAGGGATACTTTTCACGGCGTCATTGTTTGCACGGGTCAGCGACGGCATAGTAATATTTGGTCGTCTCATTCGCCCGACCGAGAGCGGAATAAGAGAACGAGAGGCGTTTGGCTCGAGGAAAACATATCCATTTTCGTGAGGAAAAAAAAGGGAGGAGAACGCGGATGAAGAACGGGAGTGGAAGTAAACGACCGATGGAAAAGAAGAAGAGGGAAAGTCGAAAGCGAGGGTATGTGGGCTCACCCGCACACGCGCTAGTCAGCCATCGGCAATTTCGCGCTCTCGGTAATGACCCGCCGAAATTCCACATCCCGGGCCGCACATTCATTCCCCTCCCGTTGCCAAGGTCGGCGCTCTCGGACCGATTGATGAATATTATTTGCGATAAGAATTTTTCGTATTTCGGCGCGGAGCAGACGGATCCAACTGGCTATTTCTATGCGGCGCCGGCTCTCTCTCTCCCTCTCTTTCTCTCGCCGAGGTCAGAAACGGCGAGCAATTTCGCGAAGAATCCGCAGAATTCAATGCATACCTATGGGCTTCCACGCAATGGAATGAATTAAAGCCATAGCTGCCGACATCGCGCGTACAGATGTGCTCCGCGGCGTTTCGCGAATGTTACCGGTGATCGATCGAGACAAGATGTAGACGCGATCTACATTCAGCTCGGATCTGCTTGAAGAGAAGTTTCAGGAATACGCTAGCTTCTAATGTTTCCGCCTGCCAGTTGGACAAACGAACGGAAATTAACCCTCCGTTAGCCGCAATATTTTTCACCCACACAGTAAGAAAATTTAGGTTAAATTTAACATTTCACATATCCCGAACAAATTTGTACATAAATTTTGGTGTTAATTTAACATAAGATGAATTGAATTGATGATTGAAAAATAATACTAATATATATATTTTAGTATTAATTAACATATCATGGGTATTATAATTTTATATTAATATTTATATATAATATTTTATATTAATATAAAATTATAATATTCATGATTTGTTAATTAATACTAAAATATATATATTTGTGTTACTTTTCAATCATCAATTCAATTCATCTTATGTTAAATTAATATTATAAATTAAGTTAGATTAATATTAACCATATATATATTTAATTAAAAAAATTAATATACAATTATAATATCTATAATATGTTAATTAATACTAAAATATAAAATGTATTACTTTAACATTTATACATGTTAAATATCAATTCAACGTAAAATAATGAAATAGCATAAACACAATATGTTAAATTAACACAGGGATGTGTTAAAAATTTAATATAAAAATTTTAACAACGACCGATTTTATACAAGTTTAAAGTGTTTTTTACTATGCGTGAGTGGTTGCAATATATTTCACAGATACACTAATTGTCCCATTATTTTCCTCTGCTTATTAAGACACTTTTTCTTTCATTAACTAATAACACTTGGCTAGTAGACCGGACATTAAAATATATTAAAAATATATTAAAAAAGGACAATGAAAAACAAAAAAAAACAAACATTGATAAGGACAAGTTTGATCTTGAAGCCGTATAGCAACGGCAATACGTTGTAGCCTGAATGTATCTATTGGATACACTTGCGACTAACGGGTTAAAGTAAACCGTTCAATCAAATGATATTTAATGAAATTAGCAGGCTCGTGATGCGTGAGATTTTATCAGCCGCGGGATGACGTTTCGTCTAGCATTTCGCGAATAAAGATTTCCGTTTCTCCTCGAGAAACTGGATTAAAAGTTTCGCCAGTGTTGGTGCGTGTCATCGGATAAAGGAACGAAAGACAAGCGACGGCGCGAATGTGCGCGGGATCAGCGACAAACGAATGTAAACGAGACAGGGTGTGAAAACTCGACGTGCGACGAGAGTTTGATACTTGTTTACAAGCGTCTACCATTCCCGCTTGACTCGTTACTTAAGCGTTCGCGCTGTGCCTTCAGCACACGAAGGATCTATTGTTATCTCGATGCAATAAGCAATTTCGTTCTTGCAAGCTTCTTTTTGTTGAATATCAACATAGGGCAGAAAATTGGAAATGTACATGCGACAAATTAGAAAGACACATGCTCTCTCTTTTTTTCTTCGGGAGCTTCTCGGGCTTCGAGTTAATTTCAATCTGTTAAATATTTCACTAGCCACGTTTGAAACTCGATACATTCTGTTTTACGAGACAAACGCTACAAATGGCTTTCTGCTAATTTTCACTCATAAATATCCTATTATTACATTCGTCGTCCGAGACTGAACGGAAATATGTTTGACATATTTCGGTCGTGTTTTCGAAAATAATGAACGTTTTCAGCGAATTGAGCAAACACGCGGAATAATTTCTGATATTTCAATAATGTGAAAAATCCCGTGAAATAGCTATGACTACGCCGGTGTGTTCTCGGCCGTGCGTGCGTGCACGCGTGCGTGTTTTCATGCGTCGCGTACAAATCGATTGTCAGAAAGGCGGCATTTAGCCGGGGATTGTTGTGCCCCGGCGCCGCGCACTTTCCACGATTGCGTAAATTATTTCCATAATTTCTGGTCGTCCCGCAGAGCTACTATATTTTTTACGATAATGGGCTCCCATTACTCTTTGTCCGCGCACCGACAAGCGCCCGCGCCATAATAACCGATTTCAACGCACGCAGCATCGCCGCTGCGCGATCCATGTGAGTGTCTCCGTGCGACAGTCCGCTATCTGCCCGACCATTCTCGTGTAGTTTACGCACTATTTATGCTGCAATTAAAATCGTGTCTATCATCGTCCCGCACGTAAGAACGTATTTTCGGTTCGATCAATGGAAACGCGTAACACGCAAATTTATTTGGCCCCTTTACGTGCGACCCATTGTTTTTCCGCGCATTAATTTCCAAAGTAACTTTTCTCCATTGTTATTGCAATAATGATAAATCGCTATTTTCATGCAACTATTTTTATAAGATTTTTTATCGTGAAATTTTAACGATACCACGCGGGTACGACGTTCGATCGGCCCCGAATACACCTTTTGTGGTCATAAGTTCCGCGAATCATGAAATAATTTACGCAAAATCCGTCAAACACAAAGCTCCGGTCGTGACACACGGCCATTAACAAGATTCCGATGGTCGTTGATTCGCATCTCGCTCCTCACAAACGACGGGATGTTAATTCGTTTTCACGGTAGACAGGGCCGCCGGGGTAGAACAACGAGAAAATCGATAAAACCAATAAGCCCCGGCAATAACGTGCTAATATCCTGAAGACCATTCTCGCCTGCAGCGCATAACCTCCCCTTTGCTGCTCGTAAAGTGTGCGAACGAACATCCAGATTCCTTCGTAATTGTTCCTGCATGACTTGCTCCTCTCAATAGACCAAACTGCGGCGTAAGATAGACATAGAACGTGCCGCGACACCTATTTACCTTGTTGTGATTTTTTTGTGCGAAATAAAAATCCGATTGTTAAAATTGCGTTACAGCTACTGCTGATAGAAAATTATAGCTCTTTTCGGCGCCAAACATACCCTTTTTCTTTATTTTAACCACAAAAATAGTCAGAAGAACTACCATTTTTTCTAATAAATGTTACTGTGTCAATGATAATAATCTTACATGCATGTTACTACTACTACTCTGGCGCCGAAATTAGCTAATAATTTTTTATCATTGCTGTTAACGTCTAGCATTGTCAGACGAAGCCGCAGTAAATATTTAACGTTATTGGCTGATAATCGAGCACGAACGAATTTCGCGGAGATCGGAATTTATTCTCGACGAATAAACTTACTATCGCATGATTTTACGAGGTACATTTACGCTCTCAATGCGCTTTCGAGTTCTTCTGGTTACGTACATCTCATTTTTAAATATTTATAAGGACTTAGAAGGATAGGTGATCGCGCGAGCGCACACATTGGTTATGAGAAGGTACGATAGAGCGGTAAGACTTTTGCGGAACGTAAATTCACGGGATAGGCTGTATATCACTCTAACGTCGACGACCGGCGCGCTGTCGTCGTGTATAAGTTTTACTAAAGATGCGTGTAAATTCTACGCCGCGACATATCTACTTTAACTGCCTAGACGTGAAAGTTTCGTCCGCTGCTGAATCGTGCATGTCGCATTGGATATATGCCGCATGTTATATCGTACAGCACAGAGCTGTGCACAACTTTACTGGTTTATCGACTGTATTTAAAAGAAATTTGTGCGTTCGAATTATATATTGTGCAGACGCCGATCTCATACACGAGAACTCCGTTTGAATTATATTTAAAGCCTTCGCGGCATATGCGTGCTGAAAGATCGAATTTCGATAAGTCAGCTTTCTATATAAAAATTTTTCCAGATTTTCCTACAACATAGATTCCGTTTAGAATATCCAAAGTTATCTTAAAATAGGTCATCCCATTATACGATATCAATTGAGATCTCATTCTTATTCCAAACGTGAGATAAAGCCTCCTCAATACCGATTGGCTGTGCGCTGCAGCTTGCTTCGTGCCGCGTGCGATTGTCATCCCCAGAGTCGAACTGTTGACTTAATACACCACAGTTTATCCGAATATCAGATTAGGAGATTAATAAACGGCATTGTATTTTCATTATTATTATATTTAAAGTGAAGTTAAACGTTAAAAGTTCATAATTTTTAACTTGATTTTTAGCTCTTTAATTTTTAACTTTAATAAAGCTAATTTTATTTTAACTTAATTCTTAATTTAATATTATATAATATTATATATATATATATAATTTATATATAATTTATATATAATTTAGTATTATATTTATATAACTTTTAACGTAAACTTAATTAAATTACAGCGATCAAACTTTTAACTTAATTTAGTTTAAAAAATTAGCTCATCCAACCTAGCTTAAAATATGTTATGTTTTATTCAACCGTAGTATAAAATAAAAGTCAGAAAACGTCTAGACTGACCCAACAAAATCTCTTTATTTTTTCCTACTTAGAACCGTATTTTTGAAACATTACACTTATAATCGGAATCTGTATAAACTTCCCAACTAGAAACCATAATTATTTTGAAAAAATCGGACTGGATCCCGATTAGATTCCAAAAAGAAAGTTTTATCTGGTTTGTGTGAAACTGCTGAAACATTTAATAGAGAGATTCCGACGGAAACCGAAGAAGTAAAGACTATCATTTGAAATGAGTATTTCTCAAGCGTCCCGCGCGCGCGTCTAGGAATGGGATGTGGAGCATTACTCTTTATTCCTCCGCATTCCCCGATACTTTTTCGGACCGCGCGCACACGCTCCGGCGCGTCGTGAAAGTTTAAAAATTATTTTCTATCAGTATGCGGAATCCGGCGGAGGCTCATTGCGAATTCAGGACACGGCGGCGTTGCTTCCTCAGTCTCGGCCTAACAAAGTTACACACTCGGCCCGCACCCCTGTCAATAATGCCGACGACCCAAGGAACAACTACGCACGCCGGCGGGTAGCGCGCGAGTGAACTGTGTGTTCGCGAACTTCCCATCGGGCCTCACTCCCGCGGGCCGCCCTCCTTTCCCCGTGTCTGCGTTACTCCGAGCACCCGTATTTGAAATACGTCAGGTGCAAGAGCGGGTCGATTTAATCCCCTAATTCTCTAGATCGACAATAAGCGTTACGAACACGGCTGCGGTACCTCCGCGTTTTGCACGCCCCATCTCTCTTTCTCCCGCAGCCTTCGGATCCTTTGTGCTCGTTGGTCGGTCTAATTAAAGCGCATCGTGTCATATCCCGTCCTCTCCCGAGAGTCCCCGTACAGCTCATATTTCACTATTTTCGGCGAGGGGTGGGATTCCCGAAAAGATTCATCGCGCCGTTAAGATCGCGCGAGAAGTCTTCATCAGTCGGGTCTTTATCGGTGGCACCAACAGCTGCAAATACGCGAACGGTCAGGTGACAGCGAAGAAAGGACAGTCCCCGAGCACGACAACGGGAACGGAAATGTCTCGCGGCACGACGATGTCATTGTAAGCGGGCGATTTCGAGTTAAATTGTCCCCTGTCACGCTCTCGCCGAATATTAGTCTGCATAAAAACCAACTGTTGCTCCTTGCAGCGGCATGATCGATCCGATGGATGTCGTCCACCTACCAGCCAGATACCTTTCGACCGGGAGATTTCGCCGCGGTAACTATCGATATTCGCGACGTTCCGATATCACGCCGCGAATCAACGCAGCGTTGCGCGTCTCTCAAAATCCTCAAGCGTTCTCCTTCTTCTCGGCTGACTTCCTCGCTCGTCGACTGCATTTAAATGCGTTACCGAAGTCGCGCAATTCCGAATGCAGTTCGAGTGACATCCATATCCAACTTCGAGGAAGCTTGCATGGCCAATTCAATGGAACGTGTCTCCCCGTAGTAACGTCCCGATACCGAGCCGCGCTCTCTCCCCTCTCTCCGTCTCGGAGTTTCCTCGGATACCTGCTCCAGATATGAAATCTTCAAACATGACGTTCCGGCGACCACAATATCCCCAATATTTGCTCGACTGCCTAATCTTTAAACAAGTACGGGGTTCAAACAGCGTCTAATCCCTTCCACGTTCCTCGGTTTTTGCTTGTCGGGAGTGCTTTCCCAAGAAAACTCGTTTAATTTTTCCCGTTGCCGATATCGAATTTCTTTCCCTCGGTCGCATCGATTCTCGATATGAACGGTAATATTCCCATATTTTATACGCGCCAATAGCGGTGAGTGCGATCAGAATATTCAGTTTTAACTCGGAGAGATCTTGTTGAGCTCGCGCTTTTATCGTCGCGGAATTAAGCCACACACCGGTCCCCGATAATCGCGGATATTCGCGCGCGCCTCACGAGGGGAGGATGTAAGGTGCGCTCGCATAAATCTAATCGCACTTGGCGATATCGCCGTGTCGATAGTGTCGCGCGAAATAAAGCGGCAGCGGTCATTTGTTTCGCGCTTCCGAGGGCGATATAACGCTTCGCGCTATCCGGACCACAAAAGGGACTCGATACGATTTTATGGGGACAATCTATTTCGTAGGACATTACTTTTATCGCGGTAAGTGAAATGGACAAAATTGCGAACGGGTTTACGATGCGGTTTTCCTACTGCCGCGCTTTCAAGAAACGTCCCAGCGAGAACGGATGAAATTTTCTCGAGATGGCCGGGTAGAGCGCGACCGGAATTCGAAAAATGAAAGACTTCTCGCTTCGACGGACCGCCACCGCTGCGGATCGATTTTGTCTCGCCTGACCTCTCGTACGTTATCAAACCTCCAGCACGCACAATGAACCAAGTGGCCGATCGCTCGAACCCTTTTCAGTTCCGCACTCTTCTCCCCCCCCCCCCCNCACACGAAGAAATATCGCGGCGAAATTTGAACGAATGAATGCGACGTAAGCTCTAAAGCCGCTGGCAATTTCGAGTGGCCTTGTTAATTAATACACATTATAATAATAAATAATGCCGAGTTAAGGGGATGTTTTGCGATTAATATTCCGGAAGGGGATCATTATCTCTTCGGTAATGAATGTTTTCTGTTCACATTTCAAGGAAAATATTACAAATTCGAGTTTTAATTTCATTTTAGAGAGGCAAAAAATACATATAATTAATATACTGATTTATTAATTAATTAATTTTTACTTTACTTCCTTTTGCAATACTAGAGCTCCTTCCGCGTGAACAGTCACGCAAACGTTATCGAATATTGCGTCGACGAGTCTGTGTGATATCGGGCGATGGAAACAGTGGCGTTTTAAATATACGTCCCATAGGTACACAAAATCGCGCGGAGGCTCTCTCGTAACAAGACTCTTACCGAAAGGATTAAGCAGCCTATTGTCGATTCCGGCGGTAGCCTGGATTCAACCGCGACAATTCGAGCGTGCAACGGTAGAAAATGAGAGGAAGGGAGAAAGAGAGAGAGAGAGTGGTCGCCACGGATCGCTTTCGTGTCGCCTGGCCAGCCGCGCGTTATCAAACCTCGGGCACGCGCAATGGGCAAAGTGGCTGAACCCTCTCGCCCCTTCCAGCCCCGACCGAGCCGCCGTCGCCCTCCTCGCCGGAGGAGCAATTTCGCGGTGAAATTTGAGCGAATGCCGTGTAAGTCTCGGAACCGCGGACAATTTCGTGGTAACGTTAACAAATACCGTTGCACCCTCGTGTCCCGCGCCACGGTTCCGGGATACGGGCTGGTGGTGAGTCTCCCCGCGCAGTCGCCCTGCCTCCGTTCTTCCGCCCCCCCGTTGTCGCCCTCTCCCCCCTCCCCGCTGGCCCCATCCCCCTGGTGGCCGGAAATTAATATGAAATTGGTCTGTAATCCGGATAGTCTGCGCGCCGTAGACGCAAGAAAATGATCTTCGGGCACGTGGCATTGCGTGCCCAGGCCACTCGTTTAAATACGATCCCGCGGATTATTCTCCCCCGCCGCCCCTCGTCGCGATCACGATTCCATTCCGCTCTTCGCCGCCGCTACCGTTCCCCTTCGACGGCCTATGCTATCCTCCGGCATAAACTCTGTCTTTCTCTCTCTCTCCCTCCCGTCCTCCCTCGTGATTTAGAATCGCGGCTGGTTCGTGGCATAAGGAAACGAAATTTGCTAATTCCTCTCTCGCCACCGCCGCGTGTAATATGATTGTTGGGAGGAGGACTTCAAGACGCATCGCCGGGTGATTACGCGCACCCGTATGAAATATATTTGACCGGCTTCCGGGAACTCGGCTCGCGTGCGGGAGAAGTGCCGGTGAGAAGTTGGCGCGGCAAGCTAAGCGCGAAGTATCAAGTACAGGGTTGGAACGCTACGGTGTGCGGTGTGGTGCAAAATAACAGGTGAATTGCATCACGTTTCTGACGATAAAATTCCGCGTTCGATTCGAGCGTCCCGCGGTCGCCGTGTGTTAACGCGTGTATCGCGCGGCGAAACGGCGCGCTCGCCATTAAAGCGAAATTCCAGTCACGTGGGCCAAATTTGACTTCATAACGAATTACTGTAATCACACGCGTGGAACTGCGCGCGATTAGATCGAGTCAGCCGCTAATATTTTGCGGCTCAGCATTAGCTATTTTATGATAATGCACTTCCAATTTGCATGCTCGTCTAATCTATAGTGTATCAAACATTCAATAGCTCGTTACTCGAGCCGGCGTCGCATCGAATAAATAGCGCGGCGCTCGCGCCTAACGCAAATGACGTATCTCGCTGGGAGGAAATTTATTCGCTGAAACAGCGCGGCGCGTAAGTTTTCAACCGGCGTATAAGTTCCAGTACCTTCCACCGAAACTTGTTCACGCCCGCGAATCTGCATCCTCGCGAAGGCGAAGAAAATCTTAATGGAGACAGCTCTCTCTCTCTATTTCTCTCCTTCTCTTAGGAAAAACCTAATTTTTTTTAATCAATTCCACTTGTTTCGCGCCGGATCTTCGAGAAAGAGGAACAAGCACTTTTACAGACTGGGTCTTCCTTCATTTATTAAGAGAACTAACTTCCCCGAGAGTCAAACAAAATTTCTCGGCCGGGAAAGGAAAACTTTCTCATTAAGACCATTAGATCACCGAGCGGCGCGAGTTCCCACCTTTTTTAACTTTTCGCCTTCCGCTGTTTATCGCGAACAATACGCCGAACAAAATACATTCTCTCCCACGCATATAAATCCACGGGCGGGAAACTTTTAATATTGAACGTATCCACTCCGTATCGCGCTGTTACGAGCGATCTTCCTGTATTTTCGCGTAATAAGCGCCCGGGGCAGAGTCCTCCGTGAAGTCCGGACTCGATTTCATCGCGCTCTCCCATTTTGCCTTTTGCCGCTGAATGTACTAAATCCGTGCGGTGGGTCGGTCCGCGACGTGTCTAATCCAGTGGGAAAGTGCCGCGTCGGCATTTAATCCTGCCGATCCCCACGGATAATCGAGGCGATGGTGTATACATGGAAGAAACATTCCGTTAATCTTGAAATATATCAGCGCGATCGGGTAAAAGAACAGGACGTTTCGGCGCGACCAATTTCGGCTAACGTCGAAATTGGCCCCGACGAAAATGAACTCGCGACACCTCCTCCCTTACTCGCGCCTTCCCGGTCGCGCGAAATGACGGGCGTAAAATCGCGGAGTGTTCCGCGCATTATCCCGGAAACAGATTTCTATCCATCTTCATCCGACTGACGTTGCATCACCTGTTGTGACATGTGAAGGAGAGAGCTAAGTCGGAGGAAACAAAAACACGGGAAAGTTGCGCGAGGATAAGAAGCGAAGATATCGCGGAGCTCCATCTTGCGTTCGTTTCTTCCGGAGGCTAGAAATAACACGGAATGTACTTCGAAAATGCACTACTACAGAGAAAGAGAGGGTGAGAGAGAGGAATAACGAGTACCTATCTACGCCATAATCGCGTTATCCAACGGGGCTGTTGTTTCTCGCCCCTTCTATCTGCGTGCTCGCAGTATGTGTACCTCATCGAAATGTGATGCTGTGTGTAAAATAAAGGTATAGGATATTGTTACTAGTATGTATGCATACATACACTCGCTTATATATGCAGTAAACATCACGGCGTCTACGACGGGGCTTTTCTTAAGTAGAGGAACGTTTGAAATTTCACCAACCGCGGAGAATTCGCTTATACAAAAACGATATGTAACGCAAATGTTTGACGTGAATGGAACGGCGTATTTTCATCGCGGTGCATCTGTCGTATTCTTTTTGCGATTTCATTTTCGTAACCATCGCTTTTCGAGACAACAAAATAACCGGGTACCGGAAGCGAGTGAAGATCCTGATCGAATGCACATCCCATTGTCAGTCCGAGCAAATATTTATCGTTACGGAAATCATGCGCGAGGGCATGTGATTTATCATCGCGGTGGACGAGCGCGAGCTAGACGGCGAACGTGCCGTGAGCTCGACGATGATTTAAACATCCCAATGCCACGGGGCAAAACGGCACCCTCCGCTGCGACGCCGTCATTTTTTTTTCCTTCCTTCTCGCGGTAGAAGAATAAGATTTTCCGCAAGCCCTGCGCTGTCAGTCAACCCCCCGCTTACTTCTCGAACGCTTCGTTTTAAGGGGATATTATCTCCGGGACATCGAGGTTCCAATACCGTTGTGACGATGAATCATTGAAACCGTCCCGATGTTTCTTATCCTCGGGATTTCTTTAAAAATCCGAGGGCTGCGCCCGTGACGTTAATTAAGCTGTGCACACGGAATACTATTGTTTCTCGAACGTAGTAATCGGACGACGACCGCATTGTCAAGAAATTAATGGCTATTCATCGAACGTCTTTGTTACGAAAAAATATGTAAGGTACAGAAGTATAAAAGTTGTGTGTTCGTGATGGAATATGGGAAACATAATAAAAAGTTCATATTATATTGCGTGCATATACGTACTGATAAAAATGTATATATCCTTTTAACAATTGTATATTTAGTCGTAATAACTAATGGAATGTGTTCTCATATGTATGTGATAACATTATTGACGATCATTCATTCAATATTCAGACTTTGATCTACAGTTTTTCTTTAACATTAGGGACCGTTCCATATTTATACTTTTTCCTATATTCCTTTGGTATATTATATTATATTATTATATCATATTAATATCATTATATAAAACATATATATCTTTCAAAGCTTTTATATCTCTTGGCAACAAAGAAAATATGACTCCTCCATATCTGCGAAAGTAAAAATATAGATTTAAAATATACCAGAAGTAGAGCGAAAATGTAAAAGGAAAAAGAGAAGAGAGGGAGAGAGAGAGAGAGAGAGAGAGAGAGGGCGAGAGTAAAAGCGTATCACGATAGAAGGGGAGGGGGCACACCGCATTTGTATTCATTCGGCCGTCATATTATTCGCTTTGGAACCATAATAGAAAGCAGCTTAGAATAAACGCGCCTTCGACTTGATTCCCAAGCCGGGAACGTCGTTCGAATTGAAAGAACCCGGCGCAGCGGCGTGCGCGCGCGACGAGGCCGCGGAAAAATACGCAATCCGCGAGATGCGGCGCAAAAACCGGCGAGCGCGACGGCCGGGACACATTTTAACGCCGTTAATCTGCCCGTTATCGATAATCGATCGTCGGAACGGCGAAAATCGACTTAGCCGTGCGCTGTCCGCGCGACGCGAGAGAGGGGGAGTTTTTCTCCATTACGCCGGTACAAGCCGCCGGTACGTGTGCGCGCCCCGACCCTTTCGATTCCCGAGGGGATCAGTGGCGGACAAAGGTCACTCATATGCAGGCTGCTCATAGATCATGGTTAGTCCGACCCCCACGGTTGTCCGCCAGCTGCCCATAAGACTTGGCCTTAGCATCCTCAATTATCCATAGGGATAGCCACCGCCGTTTCCCCAAGGAGTGCACCCGCGATGGCGGTCGGCCGCAAAAGTTTCCCTTATAATTAAATCATTAATTTGGCGGGGGAATTTCTTTGTTTCTAGGCGCCGATCCTCCCTCGACCCGGCGAATTACCTTCTTCGTCCTTGCGCCCGCGCATGCTGTAATATCTTTATATTGAGGGCTCTCGAGCGATTTTTTTCTTCCGTTTCTGTCTGGGATGACACACGTATGAGCGGTGTAATCTTACATTCGTTGTTAATGCACTTAGAGGTTGTAGAGGTTTCGTAACCAGCACGCTATCTTAATTTTAATTGGTGTCGATCGGCTTAATATTAGGCCGTGACACACACACACACACATACTCTGTGAACGCGTACACGGCGGGTGTATTCGGTTCATTCGCTATTTCTCGTCGTGGATATGTATTCTCACGTAAGTAAAGAAGTTATACCTCTTTGTAAGGTAACGGCGCGGTTCCGCAGAACAAAAATTAGTTCTAGCCGAAAGCCCGGAGCAGGTATAATCCTAAAGTTGGCCGAACTTTTGTAAAAGGCATTCTAGATAGCCCAGAACTAGTCCCAAACTCATTTTCAACTTCGTCCGGTACCTGCAACATAACTTAAACCTCGCCCGTAGCCTTCGACTTTTTAGTTCATTATAAATGTGATTTCTAACGCCGGCCTTAATCGCGATTTAAAGGTACGTTAAACATTACAGCAGTGGTTTCGGGCGGTCGGTGTATATATATATATACAGCGAATACAGATATGCATTCATCTTTACTTTCACTTCATTAATAGAAAATTACGCGAAACCAAGATTGATGCCGTTTGTTCGAGCGTTAAAGCATCGATTGCGCCAGGAATTTACCCACGAGATCGAAACTCCACCGCCAAGAAATAAAAGCTTCGAATTTGGAATTTCAAGCACATGACGATATTCTCAGGATTTGTGATGGATTTGTGATTTGATACCAATATACGATTATTAATCGTATATTGACGAGCTCACGAAAGATTGAACGGAATAATCTGCATTATATGTATAATTGATAACTATGTGCGATTTTCAGAAGATATTCTTGTGAGCAGGTCAGAGCAGTGTTATGTTACCGGGAGATCATATTACCGGTTTTAAAGTTTAAAATGTCAAACGCGTATTAAGCATTCTCTAAAGTGCAATCAATATATTATTACTGAGAAGCGATCAATAGTTACTAGTGATCGTAATTATAAGTATAGCGCTGCAAAAGTCTGTTAATAGCAGCAACTGTTTCCACTGGAGATATCCAATTGCAGAAACAGTGAAAAAAGATATTATTTATTATTTCTTTTTATTATCTTAATCATACTTAAGGTACTTTACTACATCTTAAGGTATTGTCTACGATTCTGCCTGAAATATTCTTATAATTATGTTTAATTGATTTAATTTATATTATATTTGAAAAACATTCTTGTATATCCTGATGGGACTCGAAATCTCTCGCTCTTGAGCCTGCTACGATATGAATTACGCCAAGTACGACATATGATTGAACTTATGTGTACAGTGTACATATATTTTTGCTACAGAACGCGTAGCAGTAATTCGCAGTGAATCTCCCATTGGCCAAAATCAGTGAAATATTAGACAAAAGAGCTAAGTGAAAGAATTTCCACTAGAAATTAGCGGATACTCACTAATTATCGGTAGAATACCGTTTCACTGATTCAATTAGCGAACATTTTTACTGATTCGGCTTAAGAGAGTAAATTCAAATCGACGAAATCTATGCAAGTTACGGAAAAATTATAATTATAGATATCACGCGTTTTTCTCGCAGTCTCGCAAATTCCAAAAGTCTGAGGGCTCGTTTGACACTGTTTGTACAGCGATACGTGTTGCCACTACCAACAGTGGACGAGTTAAAATTCTCCCCTGAAACGAGGAACAAAACGCGTGAAAAGAGTCCCACCGAGGTATTGCATCGCGGTAACAAGGCTTTCATGGCAATGCTCAATCTTGCAATCGTAATAAGGATAAACACGGAAACGTAAGTCGAACGTTGGAAATCCCGAAGGTCCGGTACAGCCAGGTAAACGCAATACACGTTCTTGATATTTCCACGCCTCAATAGCTTCAACTTCGGAAACGGGTCACGGAAGCCGCGGACGAGGAATTATCCGTTGTTCTATACACCGTGTTTGTAGTTGCGAGACTAATCCCATCATCTCGATGGTGCCGTTGCGCGATCTTTTCTCTCTTACTACCCCTCTCTCTTTCTCTCTCTTTCTCTTTGCCGTACTTCCTATCGCCACATCTTCCTGTTCAAATTCTCCCCGTTCCCGTGTTTATCCTTATTACGATTGCAAGATTGAGCATTGCCATGAAAGCCTTGTTACCGCGATGCAATACCTCGTTCTGACGCTTTGCGAGTTAACTCGTAGATGTGTATAGACGTCGGCCGTCCCGTTAGAATTCAGATTATAAAAACACACTATCGTACATTCGCGGCGGATTAATTCGCGAAAGATACATCGACGGGGGAGTATAAATCTAACGACCATAATCGACGATGCGTAAATCTCAGCTCTTCTCTTTTTTCCTCCCTATCGATCTGTATATCTAGGTTATCCTGCATCTGCTGCTGTATAAACTGGCTGATGGGATTTTTTTTCGGTTTTACCCGACGTTGAGCGAGGATAAAACACGCCGCGAGCATGGACGGAGGGTATAATGACTGGTAGAGATCGAAAACGTGACATACTCGCTCGTCGACAACTTGTGATCGATAACGTGATCATTCGTGCCGCAATGGTCAATAATGCGGGAGACAAAAGAAGTTACATTCTACCCGTATAATTTTGACAAAGAATCTCCCCCATTTCAGATTCAACTGCGTACAGTTATCAATTGTATACTATTTTATATTTTATAGATTATAATCGAAACATTAAGAATCAAGTATAGTTTCAGATCCTCAAACTTTTGCGAAAAGCAGTTGTAGTCTTTTAAAAATGTCGGCCTATTCGTTCAACAACTCATCATCAGAGCTGCCGAAGCCGAAAAATATGTCACTAACAGACCTCAGAAATATATCCCGTATATTTTCAGCAAGATATCTGGCATATCCTAGATATCAAATGAATGACACGATGCGGGCACAACAACTCACAATTCTTACATGTGCAGGGATATTTATTCTGTAAGCATAAATAGCAAAATTAATATACTTCACACATCAAATCGATAAGATCTTAGTATTGATCGACAGATATTTTAGTTTTTAACACTTTTGGCAGTTTCAATTCATTCTTTATACTCTATAATTTGACTCATCTCTGTACGAGGATGGCCCAAATCTATAGATAAAATGGACCAAGTTCTTTCTTATATTTTCGACTTATAGTTGTTATGCAAGTTATTTTAGAAATATTCGCCACTTCGGAAAGGTCTATAAAGGTTTCGCGGCAGGATTCGAGGCAAACAAGTCTATTCCTATCTCTAAAAATTGAAAAGTCCAGACGTTTATAAATGTATTTGCATATATATATTTATAATACATATGTACACGTATAAATATGTTATCTATATCACATCGTATATAATAATATAAAATTACATATAGATCTCCGCCTTGAATTTCGTTACAAATACAAATAATCAAATAGGTCGTACGTTCAAACGTTCTGCACGTACGGCCGTAGTCTCGCTCTCTAAGTTCATCATTCATCGCGAATTGTTGCAATTGTTCGACAACGTAGACGTCATGCAGATTTACCGCGACGTCGATACGTGACAGCGGTGGTTCACTACACGGCTCTGCAACATCGAAAGTCTCTCGCGTAATCCATTCCCGGCGCATTAATTCGCAATGCGGCAGGCTGGACGGCAATTCGCGAAAGTCTAGTCCTTTCGAGAACGCGTCTCGAGCCAACCCTGTCTGTTGGTTCGAGATCCATCAAATATTAACCCGCTCAGGAAGGCGAATCGCGCCTGTGAGCGCTTCTTCGTCCGGCCGTCGACCGACACTTAACATTCTCAAGATAGGCGAAGGTTATAGACAGGTAACCGCCGGTAACCCGACAGTTTCGTGCAATAAATGAGCTATTTATTCTGCGCTACGGCGAGTATCGATTAAACCCTCCGTACCATATGTGTTTCGCCTTCGTCAGAACGAGAGGACGATGTATCGTAAACGGATGTGTTTTATCGGCGGGAAGAAATCAGAAACGTCGCGACCTTGCACTGCCGACCTCCGTCGGAAAAGCTGGTCTGCCAAAACAAATTACAAAAACTTTTAATTGGGCAGGCAATTAATTATTCCGCCGTATTAATTAAAATAAGATTTTAGTCCGCGAGAGCGGATAAGCCGGCGAATGCGCAGGTAGCCGGGCAGTAGCTACTCCTTCGATATTAATATCTCCCTTTGATATAACTGCTACCTTTTCGCCGCTTGTGCCCGGCTTCCCCGGCCGATTTATTATTGCTTCACGGGGGGAACGCCACAGTTTGAGGGGAGGGGGAGAAGGCTGGGACCGAAAGGTCGGACGTGTTGGCCATCCCGGTTCCTTTCGATTTATATCGAAATTTATGACCGCCGGTTGTATCTACATCGTCGCGTCCGATCAACCGATCGACGCGACCGACCGATCGACCGACGCGACGGTGTTTTATAATATGTATATTTACCCGTACTTTACGGCGCGATCGATGCGGCAATTTATGAACTCGCGGAAATGCTTGCTTACGCGTAAACTCACGGCAAGCGTCGCATTTTGCGCGCCGCCCGCCGCGCCTTTGCAGATCTAAATCCGCTTAAACCCCGTTTTAAGCCGTTTAATTCGCTCGTGACTGACATTTCTATGTGGGCGCAAATATACACTGTAATTTCATAACTGCGAACGCGCCGCGTATCTCCGTGCCGCCCGCCCGCGCGCACGATTACGTTAATAAATAAAAGATGTTAAATATGCGCGCGCGTTTGTCTGTCGCGTCGCGCCGCGCCGAAAAGTATTAACGGAGCGCATTTCGTATGCGGCTAATTCGAATTCCGCGCACGTGTTGCTAACGCGTGCAAACATTATAATCTCGTAGATTATGATCGCATATTTTTCGTGCTCCCCCTCTTGCCGGACGTTCTTCGCTCGCGGAAAACGCGAGCCGGCTCGTTTCGCAGCGATTATTCCTACGTTCGCACATCGAGAGCCGTCCGATCGTTTCTACATTCGTGCAATTAACGCTCACCCGCGCTTGGTAATCAGAAGTAGAAGCAATCAACAAGAATAGCGTCCGTCGTTTCTGCTCTAATTGCGCGTAACTCTCGTGTCGCGCGCCAAAGTTTGCTGCTAGCACCAGCAGTCAAGAGAGAGAGAGAGGAACGAACTTTCGTGTGGTTTCCAGGGAGAGATTTCTCGCGCGTCCCCGACGAACGAGCTACACCAAGAGCGGCCGTTTTCAAGTGCAACCGCTCTAATTAAGTGTCAGACGCACCGGGTGCAGATGACACGCAACCGCGAACGATAAGGCGGTTAACGGGTTAAGGCTGCGGCGGCCGGCGCCGGCCGTCGGAAAAAGAAGTCGAGAGAAAGAAGCCGCACGGCGAAACACGCGGCTCGCCCGCCACGCCACGGCGGAATTAAAAGCCCGGAGGGCGAGCTCTCTTCTCTTATCCACTCGACGAAACGCGATAATGGCTCAGCCATGCTGTAAATCTTACGGATTAATCCTCCGCATCTTCTCTCCGCAAATTTCCTTTCTTCCGCTCCTCCGCACCGCTTTGCCATATTTCTTTATTTCGTTCCGCCGCGCGCCGTGTATCTTTCTCTCTCGCGCGCCGGTCCCCTCCAAAATGTTGTTTTGCAGGAATTTCGGAGCGACACGTCGGGAGGAAGAATGTTGAATCAGAGGAGATCCGTAGGTCCTCGATATATCTCGGCTGAGGAAAAGGATGAGTCGAGCACGATCGTCACGGAGTACCGATTTGTTTTTTTTTTAATAGATTGATTCTAATTATTCCAATTGTGAGGATCAATTTGAAAATCGATTTTTTCCAAAATGTCACCCGTCACTATTTTTGTGTCTGCGTAAAGCTGAAAGCACAGACTTCTGCATAACGCATGAGCCAGTCGGAACTCTTTATTTCCAACTTGAGGATAGAAACGAAGGATTCGTTCATTCACTTACATGTTATGCATTATGCGTTATATAGAAATCTGTGCTCTCCGTTTAACTTTTTACCGTCGAAGAGTGTACGTACAAATCTCGCATGGGTGGCATCTCGGGTGGATCCGTCGGTGTCAGTTAAGCCAGACGAGGCCTTCTTTCGGTTCTCCACTGACTCATCTACCTGGGTTTTCCTTAACCGTCTCCCAAGACAATCCTAGAACGAGCCGCGACAGGATAGAGTGAGTTGACGTTAACCAGTAATTATCGCTAATGTCCTGCCTCGTCGCCGTTCAAAGCTCACGAGTAGGTTCTTCCTAGCCCTCTGCGTTGGTCGCTCAAACGGGCAGACTACTTAGCGGAATTGCCACCTCGAATGTCGCGGACACTTCCGTAAAAGCGGAACGCACAATCGAGGCGAACAGCTAAGTTTGAATTGCGCGTAAATAGAGACGCTTTAAAATAGCTCTTTTGTCCCCTTCTTATTCACGATTCAGCGTGCGATTTATTTGGAAGGAGATTCGAGTTCGTGTTAAGTCGATTTAAGCGCGTACAATTATTTATGGAAGTCGTGAATGCGAATGGAAAGTTCCGTTTCATGTAGCACGATGAGAACTGCTGCAAATAACGCTTGACATGGTGAATCTATTTTTTTTGCTCAACGAGTTAAAATAATACGTTTCAATTTAGCGGCTCCTTCGAGAAAGAAAAAAGCGGCTCCGTCTCTTAACGAGCGGGTAAGAAGCGTTTCAGCGAAGATAAATGGAATTTATGGCAGCGGCCGTGAATTTCATTCCTCGTGGCGCTCGGGCAGAGAAACGAAGCGGCGAAGAGACGCGGAGGAAACCATGTTAAAATACAGTTGAAGTCGGGGCGGGATACCGCTGAGTGCTGTTTTTGATGAAATTCAGCTGCACCAGCAATTTACTGAGTACTTCCATAATGAATACCGCCGGTAGTGATTGCGAGGACGCGGCGGACACGCGCGAGCAACCCGTGCTGGCGGCCCCGGTAACGCCACATGTCCTTAAAAGCCGTTACCTTATTACATTTCTAGGCTCACCTACGCCGCTCGTAGCCCGGGACTTCGTGCGACGAAGTAAGAAAGTTGAAAAGACTACCTCGTAAAGTAATTAACGCAGAATAAACCGCGCGCGAAGCAGTCGCGAGCTTCGCCAGTCGGAAGCTCTCGCGGCCGCGAACACTCCGTGAAATTCTCCTTCCTCGGTTCATTTCGCGCGCGCGCGTTAACGTTCCTCCGAGGAAGACCATATCGCAGGAATAGCACGGCGACTCGCAGGTGCGACTCGGATGAAAAGCACGGAGTAGAGGGGTTCCCGCGGAGGAGAGCGACCGTGCGAGGAACGATGAGTCAATAATGGCGCTTTAAAATGGCTTAAAAGTTGCGAAACAATTCTCGAAGCCTCGGGAAACTGACAAATGCCATCAAAGTTTTAATACCAAAGTCATTTAAAACTTCGGCCCATCCGTCCCGTAGCTCGCGAATGGAACTTGTCGCTTCGCCATCACCGTCGTCCTCTGCTCGATCTGTTCTTCCCGCCCGCCATCGTCGCTTTTACTCGGCGTCTCTCTCTCTCTCTCCCTCCGTTTGGATACGGTGTATCACAATATTAACGAGCTTGAATAACTTTTATATTTGTTGTCGCGCAGCGTGGTGTCTTTGACGTTTCGGGCGATCCATCTTTTGAAACGAGACCCTCCGTGGCTGAAGAAGAGAAGTGTTCTCTGCATCTTGGAACCTTCGTTCTATCACGGATCACAAATTCGTGCGTAATCGCGCATTGTACTGTTTGAACAAGATTAAGACGTAAGTTCAAACGCGCGTTTTCTCGCGCGCCGCCGAGAGATAGGCCAAGAATCGCTTGTAGGACGGGAGGTCATTATTGTTGCGCACTGTACAAACCGCCTCGTCCTAATCCCGTTCCTATTCCCTCCCCGTACACCCTGGCCCTTCATCCCACGGGCTCGTGGAAACGCAATCTCGCAAATTTGCTTTGTCCCGACGAGGAGGCACGGAGGCGAAACGTAAACTTGCGAAGCGCGACGACCGTCGACGCCGGATCGAATTGGATTATTATTTAAATCACCCGACGGCGTTATATAGATCGTCCAGCGGAATGAATTCCGGACGATATAAGAAGTGAGGATAAATTAATGCACGTGAATAAATCGGCAGCGCTGTTGAGTGACACCGCGCCTAATTTATGGGACGAATCGAGAAGGACGCTCTGCAACATCGTGTCGATTACATCTCGTTATATATAGAGATGATGCCTCGTCAGTTCGGAAATAGGCGGACAGTGATTGCCTTGTGATAAATTTACATCGCACTGAAGAAGCGTCCCGAGATATAGGTCGTTAGATAATGATGGCGCAGCTATTTTCACGGTTGCATCGGGGAAGTAAATTAAAGACGATTTCGTTTTCTGTCTTCCATTTACATTTAGCCGCGCGAACATTAATTCCGCCCCAATTAAACCACGGTACGCCGCGCTCTCGGTTGCCGCTTGCATTTTGTTGCGACGCGAGAACCGTGTCCTCCTTTACCCGAGAAAAAGTACTCCTCCGCTTCGAAGTCTCTAATTAAGTTCTACTTAAGCCACCATATATTCTGCGACGTAACGGCGGGACACTTATTCGCGAACGCGAGGTCGCGCTAATTTCTCTCGTCTCGTGTATATCCCTTCATAATACCCGGCGTTTAACGTCGCTTTTCCAGTTGCTCGCTCCCAATGAGCGTACCTAATCGTCTTGACTGGTGAATTTTCACCAGTCGACTGATGTATTTATGACTTATTCGATTTTATACCAGCCGATGAAATTTCAGTCACATAACATAATAATTATTGATTACGGTTATAAACCGTATATATTATATACATGCATTCCTAACTTACTTAATTTCATCTCGTTAACACGATCGGTTTTCATCCAAGAACGGTTCTAAATCAATTTCAATTTAACAAGATTATTTTATTGATTAGTGAAATAATAAAGATGTTTATTCAGATTTAGTTACAATATTTATTCAAATTGATATTGTAGGTGATAAAAAGGAACGTACCAATGGTATATTAAAACTACATGAAATTTGGAGATTCGGAGATTTAACTTCGTAATTGCAAATCTCACATGTTATCGAGTCGTAAAATTTCATAAAATGCGTAGCGTACAGTAAAAAAACATTTTGTACTTGTGTCAAAAGCGGTCCTGTCGAAATTTTCGTGTTAAATTTTTAATATACCCGTGTGTTAATTTAATATGTCATGTTTATATTATCTCGATATTTAAATCCATATTCAATATGTGTAAGTGTTAAAATAACACATTTTATTTTACACATTTCAATGTCCATTAATGTATGAATTTTATGGTAATTTCTAACATAATATTTGTCTTACTTTTCAACATACTTATTTTATGTTGAATCGCCACGAAAAAATTTGTGCGGGCCGTTTAGGATACGTGAAATATGTTAAATTTAACCTCGAATTTTATATTGTGTACGGAAGGAAGGAAATGTTTGCATGACTCGATCGAACGAAGTTTGTTCGAATGTTAAGAAAACACGTTTCTCACAAGTTCCGCGGGACGACTCCGTCGGATTTAAAATCGCTCCACGAATTCGTGACCAAGTCGTGCTGCGCTAGGCTTATCACATCGCGCCGCGATGAGTAGCGGAAGATACGAAGAAAGAGCAACGTGGGAGAATCACTTAAAGTCCCGCGGGTCCTCGAGGCTTCTCGAGGCGGAGGAGGAGGATGTGAGCGTGCCGATGAAATCTCCGAATCGCGGGAGGTCGGTGGAAAGCTCCGGATTTTACGAGGCATACTGACAAAGCTCGCGAAAGACCCTACGTCCAGCATCTCCTCGACCCCGGGCGCCAGTATCAGCCCCCGGCGTACTTTGGTTAAAGAACCCTATTGGAAAAGTTTTTACGATTGGTTCGGCCGCGCGAGGGCAGGGGGCTGGTTCGGGGGTTCGCCCTAGCCGAATCTCTCCCCGAGTAAAATGGCCCGGCGTCGACTGCTTCGTTCCCGCTGGCATGTAGATGTACGAGCGCGTTTGCGTTCGTCTCGGTGCAGCTGGAATCATTCGATCCTGAACACGAATAACTCGATCGGATACTTCGGCAACACGACAGAGAGCGCGCGCCCGGGATATTTTGCCGCTCATGTTTTTCCGAACCGTCGACAGCGAAACGGCTCTCTCTTTATCTTTCTACTCTATACCGCGGCGGTCGTTATACCACCTTTTAAGTGCCAAGAGTCGTAAAGACATTCGCATCTCACGAAGTGATATCGCGGTCCTCTCACTTTCTCGTTGCCTTAACGCCGCCTGTCCGCGCAGGAGAAGCTACTTAAAACGCGAAGTTCCATTTTAGAGCTCAAGTTTGACGCTTAAGTTTCCATTTCCAGAACCGGGCGTGCGCGGGAGACACTCGATCGCTTTAATTGCCGCGGCCGTTACTCCCGGTTTTTTACGATCCATCAATTTCCTCGCGATGTCGCGCCGCGGACGCGTCGTCGATTCGACGCCCGTCCCGGGGGCGACACCCCGGTTGCGGTCCGTGTGACTGCTATCGCGAAAGGCAGAAATTTAATAACACGCGGCGAGGGGCTCGCAAGCTTCTCCCGCGAAGAAGAGCATATTAAGGAATTGTCGAAAAGGAAACTTTATTACGATCGCTCGCACAGAATCTATTCGTTAAGCCGCTATTCTCGTCATGATCACTGCTTATCTTTTTATACTCTCTCACTTTCTTAGAGTGAAAACCCCACTTCAAACGATAGCGGGAAAAATAAAAATAAATAGTAAAAGAAAATAGTCAAAATATTGTCACTCAGAATGGAGTGACATTTCACTTTTCACAAGAGTAAATGTTCCAATCTAACCGCAGAGTGAATGTTTCACTCGTCTGGAATGAATCTCATTCGATTGGAATGAATGTTTTACTCCAAAAAGAGTGGATTTTTCTAATTTACATTCTTTATCACATAAAGTATTCTTTTTTATTGCGTTATTCTTAAGGTCTCAAAATCTTCTCAATTATATGCCATTCTATTTAAAAAATTTGTTACTTATTTGCTACTTACTGGGTTTAAACTCGGAATTTCGGGATCTTGAGTCTGTTGCATTTCGCATTACGCTATCTCATCTCGATTAGTAAATAAATTTCATTGCTTATAGTCCCGAACTCGACAGGATTCCTACCACCCTCCTCATTTATATTTGATAATAGAAATATAATATTATTGCGTAAATTAATAAAGTTTCTTAAACATTACTAATAATATTTAAAAGAGATATGAAATGGCTTTTTAGTATTTTTACTCAAATATACGTTCCGTATAATAAATTATGAACTAAAAAAAGGACACAACAGTTACAGGAAGGTTATAGTAAGGCTTGATCATCTCATTGCTCATAACATACACTATTATATTAGATTAGATTAGATTCGGTACGAAATTAAAATATCCATTCCATAATACGGAGTGAAAGAGATTATTCTATAAGAGTGAAGTCACTTCAAATTTCAGTGATTCTATAGTCACTCCATTTTTCCAGTGGAACACGACACGACAGAGCGAAAATATTCATTACACGTCACGGAGGTAGAAGAATTAACTCCATAAGAGTGAAAAGTCACTTTAATCCGGGTTGCTTGGCTGTCGATCTATTTTCTCTAATTCTCTCGCTCCCCTCCTCTCGATCCTCCGCACTTTCATTCCAATTCGCTCATCTCCTCGTCCTCCGAAATGTACGGTTCTTCTCTTTCGCTCTACATTCCCTTCCGTGCTTGCCGCGCGACTACCTGTCCTCCTTACTTCCGTGCTACGGTTAGAATCTCACCTACCGCTGCGCTATAATCCACTATGGCGTCGGTTTGACAGGTAGTCTACCCGGGCTGACAAAGCTCGCCACCAAACACACCTACCTACCTGCCGTCGACTACCGCAGAGGCAGCCGCGCAGGAACCACGATGCGAACTCCGGCGAATCCGCCCGACGCGTACGTTCGCATTTGAATAATCTCTATTCAAAATTACGTCACGCGCCGCGAAATTGCGATGGTTATGCAACTTGAGAATTTCAAGGGGATTCATCACCGAATTCACATTTCGCCGGACTCGCCGTGCCGATCCCGTACGCGTTACTTCGGCGACCGCGGCGCGACGGGCGCGGCCCGTCGCATCTCGTCGGGCTACGGTCGCGCGAGCGCGCGCTATTTTTTTGACGAGAAACGTACCGTGAAATTGGGCTACGAAATTCAATGTCGACCGGAACGAAGCACTTTAACTGAATGTGTTCGGTTACCGATGCGGGGGCATTACTGATTTCGCTGATTTTTATTACACGCAGCTGCGAGTCGGATAAATGGTTCTTGTTTAACAACGGTGTTTTATTCGGTGAACAGGATGTGTGTCGCGCCCGTTATGTTCTATCCCAAATAAAAAAAAAAAAAAATAAGTAGGTGTGTCCGATGTAAAACAACACACAATTTCAAAATGTTGAAATGTTCTATAGAGAAAAAAAAACGTTAACTTTATCGACCCGACTGATTCCTCGAATAAACGACGTGATATATTTGCGCGGGGTGGGAGGGTTCGGAAAAGCAACATCTATAAGATTCATAAAACACAAGCCGCGCGACGTTAGCGAAGGAAATCTTCGTTCGCAAATTATTCGCGCCGGAGAGCGAAGGCGTTTAAGTGCCAAGTATCGGATTTTTCATTTATTAGCGCGGGGCAAATCAGATCGGGAAGTTTCCCCTTGGCGAACGCGCAATATATTCTCACAAAGGGCCGACGCGCTGCAGTTGTCTTCGGTAACTTCTCGCGAAAAATGCGGCACGGTCGCCGTTGCAATTATCGGAGCGATCGTAACTATCGAAAGCCATTACCGCGGGATTATGTGCAGCGCTGCTCGCAATTCCGCTTCCTCAACGTTTCGCGTAGCCAGAACTCGAGGGACAGGAAATCGACAGTCCCTTTCGACCGATTGTCTCCCACCTTACACCCTCTTCCGTCTCCTCGCTTTGCCAGTTCCTCTCGATGAAAAGTTTCGACTTCGAGTCGCTCGTTTTTCTTCGGCGTAGCCGAGGGGCGAACCGCGCGGGAGGGATGGGAAAAAAATAACGCGGCGTATCGACTAACGGAAGGCGATTTGGACGATTTTACAGACTGCCGCCTTGGTTTCCCCGCGGGCGCTTCCTCGCCCTTTCGACGGCCAACGCAAACAGCCGCCGCCGCCGCGAGCGCGATAAACGTTGCTTCATGAAACTTTGCCGTTTTATCTTCCCCTGTCTACCGCCCGCTCGTCCGTCTGTCGCGCTCTCGAGGCTCTCGGATTGATGGCGGATATCAATTTTACGTCCGAAGTTATTGCTAGACTGTGTTTGCGCTCATTCGAATATATCCGCGCATAAATCGACGCCCGGGATTCTTTCTCCCTCTCCGCACGGGAGAAGGCTTTTATCTCGCGCAGCGACGAAGATTTCCCGCATCGTCGTCGCCGGGGAGAGGATTTACCGTCCTGCGATCCGCATTTCGCAATCAGTCGCTGACAATGATACGGTCGCTTCCTCTTCGTCTATCAGAGCGTGAGACCGCTCCGAATAATTACTTAGCCTGGAGAGTCCGATAATTTCGATATCCCAATAATGTACTCGATCCGCCGGGCATCGATCGATATCGAGCGATTCGACGTCACGCTCGAATATGTACTTCGGGTTAAGTCCCTGACGACGGGACACGTCTCGCAATAAGAGCGGAACGGAGCGTCACTCTCGGAGACTTTCGCAGCGGGGGAGACCACGACTTGTCGCGCGAGGAATCTTCCAGTCGGCCGCGTTTACAACGGCGCTCCTTAAATCGGGGGTCGTGTACCGTTTCCACTCGTGACTCGATTTCAGTCGTGACGGGACTGCGAGAAACCGGTTAAAGAGACGGGCGAGCGCAATTCGTTTCGTCAGCGGATATCAGACGACCGATTCCGCAAGCGAGTCGCCGCGGGCGAATCCGCCGTATTGCCGGCGAAACCGTGCACCACCGGCGCGACGCCTTGTATATTCGTTATTTGCGGAGGGGCTTAAGCGAGCATTACCTTTACTCGTCTCATAATCCGTTCCGAGGAATTGCCCGGCGTATCCGCCGTGTAATCCCCGATCGAGGCTTGCGAAGCGTGTTTGCGTTTCGCGATCGCAATTTTCGACGGTATCCTCTTAAACAAAGCTGCGCGATGTTTAATATGAAAGTAATTAAACAAAATGCAAACGCACGTCCGATTCGCCACGTTAGCTTCGCGCGTGTACACAGGGCGCCCGAAATCTCTCCGTCGTTCGTGTGAAGGTAGAACGGGTTAAACTGAACGGAAAAATCATGTATCATTATGCAAAATTCGCTATAATTAATGGAGAATTAATTGCATTGTATATGCACACGGGAAGGTTGGATTTCGTGCAGGGGGAGACCGGGGCGAAAAGTTGCATTTTTTACGTTCGAATTAAAATTAAAAATGTATACGATATTGCATGATATCTCGTATGCATTTTCTGTAGCTGTGACTTTTAGCTTTAAAAAAATAGCAACGTTATACATATATATATGTTTATGCATGAAAAAATTATTAAGCTCAAAGCAACATCGTGCAAATTGGACAACTGACGACCCCATTAATTGTCATATAACTGGGATTGTAGTTGTCACGTGTCTTTCATATAAAGGAAATAAGATTTATATATTCTCTTCAAATGTTTTTTTAATATGTTATTAAAGTTAATGTATATCACACAGTCAAAATACAGTTTTATTTCTAAGTGTTTTCGGCTTGCGCTTTCGAACCACGACAGCCGGAAAAATCACTAAAATCTGCCTAAAACGTTTGCCTTTAAATCTGTAAACACAATTTCGTAATATAACCGGATAACTTGACTCTAATAAGTTCGATGACCCGTATGCTTCCGTACACACGCGTAAGCTATGTGAAACCTACCTCATTTAAGTAAACTGATCCCGAACAATCACTGTGAATAAAAGAAATTATCTTTCTAAACAATATTGCAATAACGGCTAACTAAATATAGAAAAATTACCTAAAACTACGATATTTCTTACGAATACAGGGAAATTGCGACCGATAATTCCAATACGGCATAACAACGGAATAATCAAAGTTTAACCTATTCTACATTGACATAAGCGCTTGATGGAAAAGTTTCGTGTACTATTTCGGGCGCCTGAATAACAGCACACGCGTGTGCCATCTTATACAAAGATCGGGAGAACTCGCGCTCTCGCGCAGTTCCACGTTAATGCTTGCTTTGTGTCGATACCTCCGGCGAAGCCGCGCAGTGCTTTTGACCAATGTTACCGCGCTTTAAACCGCGCCTTTACGTAATAACCGGGATTACCTTCAGTCGCTTAATCTATTCCGGAGCTAACAGTTCACGTCGCGCCTCCCGATGTCTCGCCGATGACTCAAAGGAAAATTTCTGGTCCTTCGAGCGCGCGAAGTAAGCAACGAAGGAAGGAAGCGGGCGGCGCTATATTGGTAGCGGTTCTACTGGAGAAATCGGGAGGGTGGAGGAGAGAAACGGGGCGAGAGGGGAAAGGTCGGGGACCGGTATAACTTGGTTATGGAGTTGGTTGAATTATGTGTCACGTACCCAGTCTCGGCGCGCTCGCCACCTAAATAGGCCGGTGCAGCGGGTCGTGTACGTTACGCGTGTCTGTGTAACACGTGCACACACGTCGCGGCATACACACGCGTGTAATCGCTACTTTCACGCCTGTGGCCCGGTTAAGGGCAACGTTTCCTATGCGCTCGCTCTCGTTGCCAGATAGGTTGGTAGGTAGGTAGATGCCTACCTTGGTGCGAAACTCAGCCGCTTGGAAACGTGCGTGCACATACGTACGTGCATCGCGTCTCGCATCGTATACAGGGCACGTCCGAGCCGAGAGCTGTTCGCACGCGCCTGACGAAGTTAGCGAGGCGACGAGCGTCTCCCACGCGCGGTATTATGCCGGGAATTGATAACGCCGAAGTTGTTAATGCATTCCCGGATCACCGCGCCATTTATGAACAGTACGAGGCGGGATCCTGCCGTCGTCCTCGTCCCACACGACTGCCACCCCCTTTCTCGGTATCTCTCGTTCGCGTCCCAAATTCGAGGCGCGAACCCAGCCGGCGGCGCGCCGGTGAGGCGCGAGAGGTGATTAATTCGTTCGAAAGTTCGGGCGAAGACGGCGGCTCGGTCGCGCGAGTTCTCGCGTATGAATATAATAGCGCGCCCCGGCGGGAAAGAAGGTGGGAGCGGATCTCGCGGAAGTTAGATGCGATCGTGAAAGGAACGCGCGATACTTGAATTGGAAATGCGTTCGAATCGAGACGAGACGAGGGACGCGCTCTATACCGCGCGTTATTGACGTCACATATTGCTGAGGAAAGCATTGGCACGGGCGTACCTTTAATTTTCACCGTCGAGAACGCAGATCTCCAGACTCGCAACTTTTATAGCGCGCCTCCGCACGGAATTTCGCGCGCGTGTGTACGTGTGTATCCGCGCTCCAATTAATATCGCGACCGTCTCCTGCGATGTATAATTCAGCGAGGTCCCGATTTAAAATTTTGATCCCGTGATACTTTCACATTCTTCTTAATTTTTTATAATACAGGTAAATCAAAACTCTTTTTTTTTAACTATTTTTTAATCTTATTACAATTAATTAAAATAATAAATATGAAAACTAAAGTATGTTAAAATATGTGATATCTGTAAGGAAGGCAAGTAACATATATTGATTTTTATGAAACAGAAATATTTGATTGTGTAATTATTGAAGACGAGTTGTTATTTAAGAATTGCAGCAAGAATTTCCTATCGTTAATCTTTTAACTTTATTATTATTTGTGTTCTTGTTGATTTACAGGAATACTTACATACATTTCACTATTAATAATCATGCGAACACAAGCTGCAGCAATACTGTCAATAGGAATTAATTAAATATTATTTTGTACACATAATATTTATGTAAGAAGATATTGCTATCAAATATAAAATTATCTCCTTGAACAACTAACAATGAATATATTATTTTAATAAAATTAGAGGAGCAGATTAGGATCAGAGGACTTTGAGAGTTTTACGAGGCTTTGCCGAGACCCTCTTTGGAACTTATAAATGACATTTTGTATCAGTTAAAGGCATTAAGTAGGACTGAAGTTTCCATATAAATTAAACCCACATCGATCTTCCAGAACCTACAGATGTTGGGAAATCCGAGGCAAAAGTAAATCTAAAATTTCGACTCTATTTGTAAAATCAGAAAGTTAACGGGCGACAGCGCTCGATAAAGTTCACACGTCGAAAAGCAGTGGAAACTGGTCCGCCGACTATTTCGCCGTTTTCTGAAAGGAGACTCGAGCGGAAATCACTTACGCTTTCTGTGCATAGCAAAGACGGACGTCCGTTTCGAGAGTTCCCCGCTGCGCTGAAGAGCGAACGCCTTCGCCGAGTTAATCTCGCGAACGGCTCGAACGGTGCTTCTCGCGCCCTAATTATCCCGGAGGACGGCGCTCGTCGAACTCGAATACGATCAGGCATCGGCGGTATAATCAACGCGCTGCAGATTAGAAGTGCTCCCGGCGACGGGGGGTTTTCCATAGGGGCCGCTAAAAGGTGAGAATGTCGGCGCCGACGAATTACGCAGTCGGCGGCGCTTGCATTAGGAATTGTCGGCCTTAGTTGGCGATCGCGCGCGCTCCAGCGATCTTCAATGCCTCTCATCGCCGCGTCCTAATTATTCTGGTAATTATTCTAGCCATTATCGCGCCGGCGGCGGCCGATCGATAAGAGCCGCCCACGATCGCGCACCGGCACCCCCGACCGACAAGGGGAAGATGAGGATGGGGGGGGGAGAGGGAAGGAAAGACGGGGGTCGAGGATAGGACGCATCTTACGAAGTTACCCCTCTTCAACCGCCGCCCACCAATAAACCACCCCTCCGTGATTCCCGAGGCCCCTCGTAGCGCCGTGAAAAGCCGCTCCTGGATTTCGGTGAGACGCGCGCTAGCCACTCTAACGAGAATCCAATAATCCTCAATTCTCCGGAACGATGCTCGGCAAATAGAAGTTTATTTGAAAGGTACGCCGCCCGGAAGATGGCGAGTTTTCCGTGTACATACACGAGCTCTCGTGTTTCACTCCTCCCCGTCACGTGGACCCGGTAAGAAGCGAACCGTCGGGATATTCGTCGCGGGATCGATGAGATTGTCGCAGGTCACGACACGTCCGTGTTGTGTTAATGCGCCCGACGTGTAATATATTATTATGTTGGCGAATTCGCGTCGAGTGTCACATCGGCCGTGTATCGTCGAAATTAGAATCGGCTTTCCAAGGCTTTCCAAGGCGTGTAGCGCTTCTCTCCCACTCTTCTCGACACGACAATGCTGTTACAGTGTAATGCATAAAATGCTACGACCTTTGTGCGAAATTCTTTTAGAACGATCCACATCCTCGTCCACATTAGCAACGCGGCGCGGCGCGGAGAGCGTGCTCGACAGCGGTATTACTCGTGACCCAGCTCGAATTACGAAATTTAGCGTGTGCATCTCGTTTCACCCGGCCCGATTATACACGGCGAAGACGTTTCGTGCTACGGACCATTGAATAAATATTACACACACCACATTTCGTGTTTCATGACGAATGCCGCGTTGTAGTTTGCGCGCGCCGCCGTCTCGGCGCGATATAAATTTAACGGCGAATTTCGGATTACGATTCGGCTGCACGATATTAATAAAATCGGGGACTTGGATACAAACTCGGCGGCATCGCTTATTCATCACGACCTAATTAACTCGACGTTCGAGGAACGGTCCCGGTGTACGGCAGCGTGTGTATGCTTAATATTGTTCCCGTATAGCGAGTTTGCCCGACGGGGTTTCCCCGACAACGACGTCGCGTCGTATCGGAGAAAATCCGACGCGCGCGCTCCTGTTTCCACGAATAGGCGCCATTCGCATCGCCGTTGTTTGCAGAGGTGAGCGCGGTGGATCACGCCAAAAAAAAAAATGCAAAATAAACAGGGAGAAAAAGAACGAACGAGGTGAAAACAGCGCGGACCGAATCGATAACCGCGATAAATATCCGACGGCAAGCTCGCCCGGCAAATTATACAATTTACGACCTAACGATAACGTAGAGCGTCCGAAATATGCGGCGGAAAGTTTCCGCCCCGAAATAAATAGCTGAGTTGCCAAAACAGCATTCTTTGCCGCGTGTGCCGTAATTGCTTATTGGTTCCTGCGAGATCACCTCACCGTTCATTTTTTTTTTCTTGCGTTTCCTCTTACTTAAGCCCGCATCCCGCGTTTTCGCTTCTCGCTCGAGTCCCCTTTCCTCCCCATTCTGCCTCTTTCTTTCTTTTTCGCCCGGTGTTTCCTCGAGCATCGCGATTTTAGGATTGACTCGGGACGTCGGGCGATGTTAGTCGAGCTGTCAAATTCGTCGGATTATTCTGCGTTGTGTCAACGCGAGGAAGAGCGAAATAAAGGCGGAGGTCGGAAACGAAGCGAGAAGGGCGAAACCGGCGCCCAGCCGGATCCACGGCGTCACTTCTTTCATCTTCGGATATTAATTTTACGGTGGAAGGAGACAAGCGGACGAGGGAGGACCGGGTGATCTTAAGTGGGGTCCGGAGGGGATGGAAACAGAGAGAAGGCCGTAATCCAATTTACCGGTGTCTCTCTCGAGCAAGAGCCTCGTCTGGATATCCCCGTCCGTTCACCTCCCTCTCTCGCCGACCCCCTACACTTCTCGACGAAGCCTTCCTGCCGCTGAATTCTTCCCGTGTACTCGAGAAGTCGAAAAGGTATCGCGATCGGGACGATGCTTGAGCTACGCGACGCGTCTCTGTGGCAATTCGAACAGCCAGGATTCTTGCTCTCAGCCGTGCCCTTAGTTTGCGATTTTCGCTTTTTATTCGAAGATAACTTTCGTATAAGATACAAAGATATGTATCGGACGCAAATGTCGGCGTGAATAATTGGCAAAAAGCGAAGTAAGTTGTTTCTGAAACGGTAAAAATCAATCGCACGTTTGAACTTGTTGCTCTTGCAGCTAACTCTCGTCTCTACATGGAAAAAATATTGTAGTAAAAATAACGGCAAAATTTTGTAATGTTGGACCATGTACCGGAATGATAACTGAAATTGTAATATGTGTTGTAATTTTTAGTGATGTGCTTTATTGTACACATCACTGAACATTACAATACACATGATAATTTCAATCATAATTTCGGTATGGTCCAACATTACAAAATTTTGTGGTTATTTTTATTACGATATTTTCTCCGCGTACCCGAGTGGAGAATTTTAGAATCAGCTGTAAATCTCGTAAATGTTAATTTGTAGTTTTATAACGCTTGTTGTGCCACGGTCCTACCATAGCGTTGCCAACGATAGGACTTGAATCCATTTTAGAAGCTCTCAACGAGCCCTTCTTTTAGCCTCAACATGGAGAAAACGGAAATAAGTTCCAATTTACAGCATGAAAGGAGCATTAGTCTGCATAATAGTCTACGTGACGTTATATCCGGAGATCTTTCAACAGAGTGCAACTGTATTTGCCGGCCTAATGTTGAAGTAAAATTTCGACTCGGAACAAGACACCCGTAGACCCGCTCCCCGTCTCGTGTCGCGTCACAAATCGGGTGCGAGGACAATCCGCTTAGCCCGCCATAGAAATATTACCTCTGGCAGCCGGTCTCGCGGCGCCGCATTAGGACCGCTGCGCAACTTTTCTCTTCTCGCCGATAATCAAATCGAATCGTCTCGCACGCCCTGACGCCTCCTCGCGGCAACGCTTACTCGCGTGATCCACTTATCTCTCCGACCTAACGGCGGAGGAACGACGGCGGCCTTCCGGGCCTTCCGTGGGGTGTTCCGCCAAGAAGTAACGCCGTCAGAAATACTTTCCTAAAGGGATGCTGAGACGTTCGAGGAGCGGGTCTCTAAGTGCACGCTGGCTGCTAGGGTTACCACTATGGGCTGTAATATAACCCGCGCGTTCTCGACGGAGACCCCGAAGGTGGCGGGGAAATGGCATGGCGACGAGGGTGTTGCGGAAGATGCGGGGCTCGGCTAGTAATGGTATTTCCAACGCGGGGGAGCGGGGGAGAAAGTGCCGTTACCACGGCTGTTTACCGGTCGGTTAAAAGTTTTCGGCGATATCTGTAATATCGTAGGAATACGAAAACACACGGAGGGAACGTCGAGCCAAGGGCGGAATCCCTTTGCGCCTGGCGTTGCCGTGCGTGCGAGAATTCGATTTCGCGAAGGGCGATTCACGCCGTTCAGGTGCGAAGGTATCCGTGATTTCCGGGGGTTATAACGGGGACGCGCACCCCCGTTAACCGTCAATATGACTGTTAATGCGGAAGTTAACGTAGAAATTTCTGCTCGCGGAAACGCGCTCTCCCCGCTGCGCTCGGCGTGTATAATTATGCGCGCGGTGGTGGTTTATAACAACCGAGGACGCGAAATATTTCGCAGCCCGATAAATTGTTGGCATTATTAGTGAAGTTGTTTTATTAGAGCGGCGGAATTTTCTGATGTACACGCGCGTTCCGGGGAGGGCGGGGCGGGGCTTATCGGTGGCGCGTTTGCGAAGTGGCCGAGCGGCAACAATTATTTCCCCCGTGGAAGCTGAAATAGCGCGACATTAGCGCGAATTCTCGTCGGCGGAATGCCAAAATTGAAATTGAGCCAGCGAGCCCTCGCTTGAAGGTACGGTTCCTTTCACTGTAATAACGCAGCAGGCGGAGTGAGGAGGAGCAAAAGGAGGGGGAGGGAGAGTAGACGGCACGTCACTGACTAATTTAGTGGCGCGGGTAAATATTCATCGTAGATTAGAGACGCTACGACGAGGGATGGCGATGCGATGCCGGGATGGAAGAGAGAGAGAGAGAGCGGGTAGCGGTCGGAGGGGTTGAGTAATTAAAAAGTTTACCGAGAGGGTTGTTAAGTGTAGGTCAGAAAGAGTATCTGCCGGATAATTAGACGGTTACGACGGCCGGGCGAGACCTCATCTCGCCACGGCTTCGTTCTTCAAATGAGTGCCTTACTTACGAAAGCGCAACCCTCTTTTCTCCCCTCATTCGCTTCATTCGCAGCCACGTTTTCTCCTTTACCCTACTCCGCCGGTGTGACTATTATAACAGCACCGTGTTCCGGACGTACGTGGGGCATCGTTGGCAGACCACCACCGCTCTTTTGTTCTACGTCGGTCTTTCCCGCCGTTCTTTTTGCCCGTCCTCTCGCGCCCTCCTTCCCGCGGATCTTTTTCTCGCTCGCTTTAGCGACCTCCACGCATACCTCTCTCGCTCGCTCTGTTCGTCGGCCGCAGGTTGCCGCCATTAACGCGGAAACCACGAGGTGGTTCCGTGTGGCACTCTCTTTCCTGCTCTGTAACTGCTCCGAAAAATCCGCTTTCAAGGTGATAACCTGCTGTTCGCGGGTGATAAATTCCCGTCCCGCCGGCTTTCCTTTTTCGCGCGCGCCAAGCGTACGGGGTGCCGAAGAAACGGAACAAAGTACGTGGCCGGTAACGACGAGTCGCAAATAACGGAAGTAAATAACGCGACGAGCGCATTGCACGCGGTGGTGGCGGCCGCTTCACGCGGCCAAACGGCAACGGGAGTAAAACAAAACCTAACAGCGGGGAACGTCGGCCTCCGCTTGCAAAGTGGACCACGCGCGCGCGGTTTGATTATATATTGACGCGGTGGTATATGCGTGTATAATGGTCAAAATTCGAGTGGAGTAATTATTACCTGGAGGCCTATGCGATATTAATTGCAAATTATCTATCTGCCCGTCTCGCGTGTCTTTCCATCGTTCAACTTACAGTTAATTTCGATATGATATTGATATTGAATGATATTAATTGCAAATTACGCTGCCGCGAATGCCACGTGAACGCTATTAATCTTACCGTTTATTGATTGATATACAAATAGCTCGCTCGGTTGGAATTGAGAGGAGAAAACTGCCCACTCATAACAGACTCGGGATGCAAACAGTTATCTTCGAAGCGCTCATCAAAACCGTGATTAAATATGGTATGTAGGGGAAAGGCTGCAAATACAGGAACGGGGATGTGATGCGGAACTCGCATTTGGATTAAAACCATTGCTTGAAACTATCGGTAGTTACGCTGATTAGGAACATTAGGTTCCATTTAGGTCATTCGAGAGAGCGCTGGCGTTAAAATAACGCAGCGTTTAGAATATTCTGTTCTATGGAAGTGCGATGTAGCCGTAAGGTAAGATTTCACATTTTTCTCTCGGATGTATATTGTTAAGTGTCAAATATTAACTCTTATGTGTCGGCTGGTATTAAGATTAAAATGAGAAATGGTAGGTTAATTATTTGAAAATATGTGTGCTACGTTCAAATTTATTAGATTATATAGAAGATGTGACTGTTGGTCGCAATATGGAATATCTCGTATTGCAGCCAGTATTGCAGTCTTGGCGATAAAGAGAGAAGGTTAGGTGCTGAGCTGCCGCAGTGCCGAGAATATTTTGTTTTCATTTTTAAGAAGATTATTTACCTTGTTATATGCAGTCTCACATCTGAACTGTTACTTGAATTTTCTTGATATTCTGCAAAAATAACGTGTTTCTTATCATCCTTTTTCTATAGAAATACACCGAAATGATTGAATAAATATTAAAAGATCATCACACTATAAAAAGGGCTTTCTTATTTAATTTATCTGTCTGTTCCCATATTACCATTCCATTTGCTCAGATTCTCGATTCGACCTGCGTTGACAAAAATGCATTTCCATAGTTGTACGTTTGGTTTTAATAACTAATGGAACGTGTTCTCAGACACATGTGCTAATATTAATGCCGATTACTCTTTCAATATTTAGATTTCAAACTGCAATTTTTTTAACGTTTATTACCCGTTCCATGTTTACATCCTTTTCCCTATATATATTTCACAATGTTGTTTTATCGCATTTTAAGAACGACGCTTTAACATCGCAGAACACAACCGGTGTCGAATTTATGACGTTCACGGCGCTGCGTCTCTTTTGTCCGCTTAATACTTCTCTCACTGAGACTCATCGACGATTCACTCAGACCGCGTCTTTTACATCGCGCCTCTGATTGGCGGCAATCGAGTCTGCGAAATGGGAGATGAAGGGTTTGGCTCTGGGCTAAGAGATGCGTGAATCGCGGCTTCTGGCACGGCTGGGTACAACGTAATCCCGGCGCATCTTCCGAAACCGCATACGGGCGCATTCTCGTGTAATCGCGGAACGCGTAGAATTGCTGGTTCTTGCCGCGCCGAGAAGATCTAATTTGCGGTTACGTGTACACAGCACTCGTGCGCCTAAGAGACACCGAGATTCGCGGTCGATCATTTTATTCCTCTCAACTTGCCCGCCGCGCTTATCGTCGTCGTCGATGTTGGTTGCCGCGGGACGTCGACGAGAGGAGAAACGCGCGCGCTGGGCGGTACAACGCTCGCAATTTGCGAGACACGGACTTAATTGGTTTCTTCGCGCTCGCTGCGCCCGTAGATGAGGCCGAGGCCTTATTTTCCCGCGGACAGACCCCGCGAAAAAATGGCCTGGCGCGGGGGAGGGGATGTCATATTTCTGAAACATCCTACGCGCACACACTTACGCGCGCCCGTTCGCCTTGCGTGCAGCCAACTGCACGTGCACACGGCAAATGTATTCGCGATGTATAGCCAGCCAACTGGGAAATGCAGCCAACTGGCGCAGGGCGTTTCGGTCGGGGCCTTTGCCGCCGTCTACCAGTTCTGCTCGCGCAGACACCGCGTCCTCCCCGTACCCGGCGCGCACGCCGGATCACTTCCTTTGCCGGTGTGCTGCAACTTATGAATAAAGGATACGACGGCAACGAATTATATTTCCATAAACGCCCGCTTGGGACACATAGGCGGGGCCCACCCGCCGATATACGTGCACCTCTCGTTTGCGAGGACAGCGAGAAATTCGCGGGGAGATTCCCCCCCGCTTCAATCGCAACCGCCGGGGCTACTTTATTTCTCCCGCTTCTAGAAATTGAAATCCATGCGCGCGCGCCTACAGGATATCTCATACTTTATGTACGCTTCGCGTTATTCCCGACGTGCCGCCTTACGTTACGGTGAACTCGGTGATATTTGCGCTTATGGGAATTCGGTGTAAGACGGGGATACCAAGGGAAGGGCTTAGCGAAAACGGAACAATCTCAATTGAGATATTTATTCGTACTTCTTCTTTTATAATCAACATTAATTAATTTTCACGTTATCGGATAGATCAATTGAGACAAAAAACAAAGGTAGGGAAAGTACTACTTTTCCAAAGAAACTCTTTTAGTACCGTATACCACAAACACTAGTTATCTGACACGGCGGCAAATAATTCACAAAATTACATCAGATTTATTGGTTTTCGTAAGCTCGTTCAAACTTGGAACATGTGTAGCCCCTGCTATTGTTCGTCACGGACTAGCACGTTGATTCGCTTCTCTCTCTCTCTCTCTCTCTCTCACGTGCAAGTCAAAGTTTGTAGTTGCGTAGTTATTTCTATGTAGCGTTTTTCCGTCTTACCCCGCGGCTCCGAGTTCCTTTAATCGATTTTCGTGCACCAAACGTGGCAACTACTTTGGGAAAGAGAAACAGCTTTTCCGAACTCTCTCCCTCTCTCTCTCTCTCTCGAACAGTCATTCGACTTTCCGTCGATCAGTTTGTACGTAATAATGTGGCAAATGCGTTTAATTAGCGGACTCTTTGTACGGAAGGAAGTAAAAAGAGTTCCGGTGCACAAAGCGCACTGATCGCCGCTCGTTCTCCCGCGCGCGCGTGGAGGCAACCTTTCCCGACTCTCCGGCGTATCTCTCAAAAGCATTGTTCGCTTTGTGCCTTAAAGTTCGTTCTGGTAAATTGCCTTAAACGCTATCGCGGCGGTCTCGGCAAGTAAACGACCCACTGCGGCGTTAACCTTTCCTTGGCCGGGCTATAACCTTTATCTGGCAACTGGATCGGTAATAATCCTGGACGCGGAACCTTGAACCGCACGCAGCCCCCGCGTCGCCGCTTTTTAACATAAACGCGTCGGATATATAATGTACACGCGGCGCTTTTTTTTATCCACGAGTTTCGCAGACGCCCGCGATCCAATTAATTCGCGACCGCCGTCGACCTCTCACGCACATCGTGCGGGTTTCTCCGTTGAAAGGCTTTCCCAAGGACAGCTTTCTCTCGCCGGCGGAATTTTCTTCTCGAAAATGCGCGAGAGAGAAAGAGGGTCGCGCTATAAATATCAATTTGTTTTGAGTGGTCACCGACGACGAGCGGTCGTTACGGTGAATTTACGAGCCACTTCAACGACCAAACTATCCTGACGTATAACGTAAGCATTAATGTTCATCGGAGCGGCATTGTAACATGTAGGTCACCGTGTCTTTATCCGGATGTGACGAGCGCTGAATTAGAAGTGATGAAAGTTTCATTCGCGACCTCAAACGTGCTCTCTCGGCGCTACCCTATTGAGTTATAAAAGTAATCATTTTTGTTGACGAGACCGAATTTATCGTCTAGTAACGGAAATCGCTCGTGTTAAAAACGACATTCATTCACGATTCTATTCCCGAAATAATCGCCGACGTGCTCGCGATCGAGACAATCGCAGTCGCATATTTCCGTCGTCGAATGTTTTATCCTTGAGATATCCCCAGACAATCTCTCGTCATAACGGAAAATCCACTTAATCGGGCATGCATACGGCCGCGCGAAAATATCTCAGGCGATATCCGCGAAGCTCTTTCGCGAATCGCGAGGAGGCTCTCCCTCCCCCCGCGATCGAAACCGGCCGGCCTCGTGACTTTCAAACCGCTCGATCCACCGCGAAATCGATTCTTCCCTCGCCCACCGCGTTTTCACCCTCGGAGAGCAACACGACTCGGGTCGCTCGAGCGCTCGCGAGCGACCGCAAAAAGTTCGCGCTAGCCCGATATCGCGCTGTTCGATCCGTGTCACGTAGTTACGAGCGCCGATCGTCGCTGCCACGAGTGGTTCGACAACAGTTAGAGGGTGCTCGAAAAATAGCAACAGCAACGCTTTTCAACCCTCCCGCCGCTCCCCGTCCTGCCGCCGCCGTGCCCGTCACCGAGCAATAATATTTTGTCTATCGCTCCTGTTTTGCGACTTCGGCGCCGCTCCCGCCGTCGATCGCATTATACTCTCGGGCCGCGTTGCCACGTGTGCGTGCCTGTGTATTCTCACTTAAACATACTTTATGCGCGCTGGCAATATGCTTGAGCACACAGGCAGCCGAAGGCGGCGAGAGAGGGTGGCGTCGTCTCGAGCCGTGCCGCCGGTGTGCGCCTCTTGTCTTCAATTTCCTCGAGGAGAGCGACTCGTGACACCTCGGGATGCAACGTCGCGTGTATAAAGTCGCTTTACGAGCGAATCACGCGGCCTAGAATCGACGAGGCCTCGTAAAAAACGCTCCTTCTTCTTCTTCGATCTTTTTTACGACCGAACGGATGAAGCGTGTAACGAACGAGAACCGTTGCGAAGCGGACGTCTTCGAGACCAGGAGAATTGATTTCGTAAGGCGGAAGGATGAACAATACTGTCTCAATCATCCGATCTGTTTTCCATCAAGATCAAGCTATTAAGACGTTCATTTTCTATGATACATTCGTCTCGTTATTTTTATCAAAAACGTTGTCTACAAAGTCGCGAGGTCTAAAGCAGCGTTAGTCAAACACGTTACTCTGCCGAGATACTGTAGCGAGGCGGGCGGTTTCCATAAACTTTCAGGCCGCGTATGAGAAGGCGATATCATCTACGTGGACGAAAGCACGTCCTCGTTACGACGACGCGGTTGTACCGTCAATTAGTTTTGTGGAGCATAAAACGATCCGCTTCTTTCGTCCCAACAGCGCATACCGATAGCGAGAGGATCGCAAAACGCAGAAACGGCCGTATTCGGCCGAGTAAAAGTAACTGTCATTTCTCTCTCTCTCTCTCCCTTTCACCCCCCCCCCCCCCCCCCCC